>NC_054842.1:26024171-26031671 GCF_018345385.1 Vulpes lagopus | reverse complement strand
AGAGGACTGACTGGTTGAATCAACTATGGACAAGCATTCTTCCTGCCTTTAAATCCTATCAACAGCTATTTACTAACTACTTACCTTTCTATGTGGGTATAGTATCTTCTGTTTGCATGGTAAATGCTACTTTTATAAGTAACTTTCACATTATCTGTCTCCTAAAGTAAGGGACATAATAACATCAGATAGGACCCATACTCTATTAGGAGCATTTTATTTGGTAAGAAAATATTGCATGAATAACCTAAGAATCAAATAGCAGCTCAAGTTACTATACAGAGGTTATTAGTCAATACGAAAGTCCTTAGCCAAAGTCCACTATTTATCATTTCATTACTCCATTCTTTTTTTAAAAAAAGATTTTATTTATTTATTCATGAGGACACACAGAGAGAGAGAGGCAGAGACACAGGCAGAGGGATAAGCAGGCTCCATGCAGGGAGAGCCCGATGTGGGACTCGATCCCCAGTCTCCAGGATCAAACCCTGAGCTGAAGGCGGCACTAAACCACTGAGCCACCTGGGCTGCCCATTACTCCATTCTTTTAAAAGGAATTCATCCAGAAACATCTTTTGAAAAGAATTTTTGGAACGAGTTACAGTATGTTAGTTCATAAAGGAGTAATTGGGGAAGCTTTAGTCAGATTTTGACAGTTAATGTAGTCAATGGGGAAGTTCTCACAAGCTAGACAAAGTACATGTCCTTATAGGGCAGTGAGAAGATAAAAGAATAGGACTATAGGCAAGAACTTCATCTAAGAGGCTTAAGTAGAACATATTCTGCTTGAGGAGATCCCTAGAGACCCAACTGCTCTTTTGTGCCCATTCTTCTTTTGTGTTATTTGGTATTCAGGAACACATTCTAGAAAATCAACAAAGGTTGCTAACAAATGAATACATAAGGTTCTCTATCCTCTCCGAACATGGAGTACATTTTTTACACTTGGATACTGAGTAAAAACTTTACATAAATGGGATCTGCACTAGATCCTTCCTAAAAGGGCATATAGAATTTGGAAGTTAGAAAATACATCAACTTTTCTCCATAGAATCTTTCCATTCTAGCGTCACTGACCCTTTCCTTATAATACAACCTTTCTTTCTTACTTCACTTAAATATTTAACAGTTGCATTTTTCTTTACTAACACTAGTTGATAATGAATGCATTAAATTGAACCATATGAAAATGCTGATATTTAATAGTTTACCTACCAAAAAAGGGCAATTTCCAAGGATTTATTTTTTTTAATTTTTAAAGATTTTATTTATTCATGAGAGACAGAGAGACAGAGAGACAGAGAGAGAGAGAGAGAGAGAGAGAGAGAGAGAGGCAGACAGGAGCAGAGGGAGAAGCAGGCCCCATCAGGGAGGCTGATGTGGGACTCGATCCTGGGTCTCCAGGATCACACCCTGGGCTGAAGGCCGCGCTAAACCACTGAGCCACCTGGGCTGCCCAATTTCCAATGGTTTAAAATTCATTTCCATTACTTGTATTTCCATTATCTTCTCTTCCTGGTAGTAGCTTGAGTTACCCAACTATTTTCACAATGACATTACAATAGCTACTGAGTCTGCCGTCACACTTCTGGTTTTCCCCCCCTCAATACCACCTTAAATACTACTACCAGAATAACCTCTATGAGTCCAGGGTTTGATAAGGATATGTATGCCTTTTGCATACCTTTCTCTTCCATCCCTGAAAGTTTACTAGAATGCAACTATTCATAAATGACATTTTAAAGGATAATCTTTTTTTTTTTTAAGATTTTATTTATTTATTCATGATAGTCACACAGAGAGAGAGAGAGAGAGAGAGAGAGAGAGAGAGGCAGAGACACAGGCAGAGGGAGAAGCAGGCTCCATGCAGGGAGCCCGACGTGGGATTTGATCCGGGTCTCCAGGTTCACGCCCTGGGCCAAAGGCAGGCGCTAAACCACTGTGCCACCCAGGGATCCCTTAAAGGATAATCTTAAATCAACTCTTGTTTATCAAAAGGATAATGGATTTTCAACTTTGACAACTTACTTTATTAACTACTTAGGAAAACATTTCATAAATGACTGTTACAGACTAGAAAACTCCTTAAAAGAAGTGACCATTATTAACTGCCCTTAACTCAAATAAAAAAAAAAAAAATTAACTGCCCTTAGAACAATAATCTACATACAAAGTGACCATTTTTATTATTTTGGTGAGTACAAAAAGTAGGAATAAAAAACAATAGGAATAGAAGGAAGGATAAACAAGCAGAAGGAATAGTTAAGACACTGGTAAACACATAGGAAAAGTTAAAAGTGCAGAATCAAAGCAGATTTAAATTTTTAAAATTTTTCCTCTTTCAGGACAAAATAAAAATAAAAAATAAAAACTGCTTAACATGAATGAAAATCATTTTATGCACTGATAAATGTTTAAGTCATTAGTAAAAGAGTAAGCACTGTTTTTTTTTATCTGTTGATAACAGAACTAGGTAAGTAGTGTAAATTAATAATTAATCATAATAAACACTAAGAAATGTCCCAGTAACAATGTTTATAAGATAGCTATGAAACCAAGGTATTTGAGCAAAAAATATAATGTGATGGGTCCTCTCCACAGAGCTACTTTGACACATAGCGGCTTAAATGAATTAACAGCCTCATTTGGATGTAATTATTTGATGGGATAAAAAGATTCTATGTCAACACATTACTCTTTTAAATAAAAATATAAAGTCTAACAATGTGCTTTACTGCTAATAAGCCTCTAAATGGAAATACATTTTGCATGATTTTCATGACAACTTCCATTGGTGGTCACCTCTGGCATTTTTTTTTTTTTTTAAGTCTGAATACAAGTAACAGCTATAGGAAGATGAAAGAAATTAAAAGATAACATTTTCCAATTTGCCACAACATAAATGTCAGAAATTAAGTATGACAGACAAGATATAGATACAGAGAAAGACATAACCCCATACAAAAACACAACAGTGTCATCTTGAATTCCTAAGGATGGGTAAGTCCTGGCTTCCTGCTTACCCAGCACAACAATGTTAGTTTTTATAACATTATTATAAATTGTATCATTAGAAATTCCCATGATACAACTTTTTCTCCCTTGTGGATTAGAGTAACCCATTTATATGATTAAAACAGCGATTTAAAAACAAAATTCAACTGAGTATATTTTAAAGATCTTATTGCCTTTGTTCAAAGAAAAAATAATCGGTTAGCTTCCAACCTAACAGACAGAAAGGAGCTCCCAGAAGCTATAGGAAAAGAAGGACTCTGATAGGCAGAAGGGTGCAGAAACAAGGAAGTTATGCTAGGCAAACAAGCAAATTGGGTATGGCAAAGTCACTTTCCTCAGGGGATGGAGAAGGATCTATCAGGTAGATTATTTACCTGGTGCTGATTAGGGGATTCCTGATTGACTGGTTTAAGATTCCATTTTAGGGGGAAGCCCAGGTGGCTCAACAGTTTAGCACCTCCTTCAGCCCAGGGCCGGATCCTGGAGACCCAGGATCGAGTCCCACATTGGGCTCCCTGCATGGAGCCTGGTTCTCCCTCCTCTTGTGTCTCTGCCTCTCTCTCCCCTCTCTCTCTTTCTCTCTCATGAATGAATGAATGAATGAATGAATGAATGAATAAATAAATAAATAAATAAATAAATCTATCTTAAAAAAAGAAATTCCATTTTAGGGAGTGCCTGAACTGTAATGAAGCTAAGTTTCAGTTTAGTGATATGGGGCTTAGCATAAAAGACTCCATCTTAGGACCTACTGTTTTAACAGAACCAAATTCCTCTCTATGTATAAACGTAATACCAGATGAGCCTTTTTTCAAGAATCCTTCTTCTGCTAAAATTCTATTTTATAGTGCCTTAACAAATAAATAAACTAATGACTTTATAAATAAAGTCAACTCTAACACCAGATATTTAATTAAATCAAAATTCTGTTTCCAGAACCTCAAAGGATCTGCTCTCAGGATGACTTTAACAATCATTTTGTTTATGTAAATTGCAGTTTGAGTCCATTGAAAAAGGGAAATTATGGAAAATACAAACCTAACAAACTGTACAATATAAAATTATCACCTTAAATTATAATTTAATAAAAATAATGGCCAAGACTATTTGAATGGAGAAACCACTGATTTAACAGCATACAAATATCAAATGGACTTTAAAAGCTTTCAATAATTATACACATAGACCAAAAAATTTGCATGGGAAATGGATTTTAATGATGTCAAAAATTAATGGTCATGAATAGAATTAAATTCATGTAGTTATATGTAGGGAGTCAAAAAAGTAATAATCCCATAAGAAATTATTGGTTATGAACACCAGACTGAATGAGAATGAGAAAATTAAGGAAAAAGAAGGTATTTCCCAGGAAGGAGTAAACTCATTCTGTAAAGGGCCCATAGTAATTATTTAGGTTTTGTGGGCCAGTGTCTGTCTTAACTACCGTACTCAACTCTGCTGTAAATTAATAAGCATGGCTATGTTACAATAAAACTTTACTTATGGCCAATGAAATTTAAATTACACATTGTTAAAAAAGAAACAGACCCAAAATGGAGTCATTTGTGGTTCATCCCACATCAGCAAACCAAGACTTAATAAAAAAAAAAAAAAACTACTGCAGTTTCAGCATCTCCCAGGAACATGATCCTTAACCAGTCGATTTGGAATCACATAGTCAGCACTAGGGTGGCAATCTGTCTGAAGAACCTACCTTCCCCTCAAAGGTTGCTTTAAGCAATCTACTCTTCGTTAGAAAAACTATCTTACCCAACCTCTTTCTTTCTATAAAAATCTTCCATTTTGTACAGATCCTCAGAGCTCCTCTGTTGCCTAGATGTGATGATGTCCAATTCATGAATCACTGATCTTCAAATTTGCTCTGCTGAATTTTGTTTTTTAGCAATATAAATGTTTATGTGTCAAGAAATATCACTTTTCTTTTTACTACTGAAAACATTAAAACTGTAAAAGTCAGGGGCACGTGGCTGGCTGTCAGTAAAGAATGAGACTTTTGATTTTAGAATTGTGAGTTCAAGCCCCACATGGGGCGTAGAGCTTAATTTAAAAAAAAAAAAAAAGGAAGTCATTCTTTGGTTTGTGCGTTATACGAAAATGGACAGCAGGGCAGACTTGGCTCACAAACCTGATTTAACTCAACCTCTATTCTAACCATGCTTGATCACACTGCCAATCTGTAATCACAAAACAGAAATTAGATATTTTTATCTCCCTTATTTTCTACACCTACTTCCTATATATTTTAGGATCTATCTCCCACATTCTGTCACCAATGCCTTAATTCAGAGTAATAATTTCTCACTTAAATGCCAAAAAAATTTAAAAGACACTATATGATCTCAATGCCTCTAGTAATGGGTCAATCCTCTAAAACCACCTTAGGGACACCTGGGACGCCTGGTAGCGGCTTAGTGCCTGCCTTCAGCCCAGGGTGTGATCCTGGGGTCCCAGGATGGAGTCCCACATCGGGCTCCCTGAATGGAGCCTGCCTCTCTCTGTGTCTCTCATGAATAAATAAATTAAATCTTAAAAAAAAATAATAAAACCACCTTAAAAGACTACTACTAGAAGTAATCTTTTTAAAATACAAGCCTACTCTCATAATTTGGTTGATAAGTAGAAATACATTTAAAGAAAAAGACCATTTAAAGAATACATTATTAAATTTAATATTTAAATATAAAACATTTAAATCACAACCACAAGAAAAATAGAAGTTCTTTAGAAATCCCAGTGGAACATTTGCAAATTTGCATACAGAAAAGGAAACAAAGGTAATCTTAATACTGTGAAAATATAAAACTCACATTTGTTGACCACAATAAAAATCAAGGATGTTTTCTGTATCATAAAAACCTCATTAGATAATCAGAAATTGAAACAAATTTCACTTCTAGATAGCTTACAGAACAAAATCACCATATAGCAAAAGAAATAATGAGTTAATGGATCTAGACTTTGAGCATCAGTGGCTGCCAACTTTAAAATGATATTATGTGCCTCCTGATGAAAGGACACAACAGCACCTATAATCTTACCTAAGAGATTAAGCCTAAATGAAATCAATCTCTGATGCTACCTGCCAATTTAAAGAAAATATAGAAGAAAATGTTTAACTGTACCATAAGTATGCAACCAGCAATTACAGACTGTAGTGAACCCTACAGGTCAAATATCCCAAGCTCTTTACTAGATCTTTCACTAGAAAAGAAAGAGTTACGGGAAACTACAAAGAAAGACTTAAAAGACAAAAACAGTTTTTAAAATTGGCAACTAAACTGGTGTTTAGAGATGCACACTGGGGCAAATTAAAACCACAAAGAAAATTAAGATATTATTCTCAAAGTCAGAAAAGTGGTTAATTTTTTGGAGAAAGAGTGTCATAGTAAAGGATACAAAAGGGCTTCTATAGTGGCTAGTAAAGCTCCATTTCTTGACCTGAGTGATAATTACAAGCATGTTTGTCTTATAATAATTAACCAAGATACACATTTGCTTTTATAGTTTTCTGTATCTGTATTCTATATTACAATGAAAAGTTGTTAAAAACAAATTAATGAAAGCAAACAACATTTTAAGATTAGCTGTTGTAAGGAAAGGGATGTAATACCAGACCTAAATAAGATTTTTAAAATACAAGGGCAGAAAAGAAATATTATCCACAACTTTATGCCAATAAATTTGAAGATCTAAATGAAATAAAAAGGAAAATTAATGAAATGGATAGTTTTCTAAGAAAAGACAAATTTCTATAATCAATTCAATAAGCTGCAAACAACCTGAATACACCAATAATTTTAGAAAATACCAGAAATGTAATCAAAGATTTTCCTCCATCACTACAGTGTGGTTCACTCTCAAATGAAAGTGCCTTGATAATGGGTAAACTTTAACAAACTTTCAAGGAATTAATAATTCCTATTATGTTTAAACTGTTCCATAATTTTAAAAAGGTATGTATCCCAACTCACTTGATGTTACCATGACTAACACCAAAACATGACAAAGAGGACAAGAACGAAAATCTCACAAAATACCATAACCAGAAGGAATCTTTCAAGAACAAAGGCCAGCTAACTACCTATCTACCTACCTATTTATTTTGCAAGGGTAATTTAATATTAGAAAACCTATTTACTGATTGTATAAGTAAACTAAAGGAGAAAGACCGTAACTTCATTTCACTGAATGTAGCAGAATTTCGATAAAATTTAACACTCATTCCTAGTTAAAAATAAGTAAGTAAAAAATAAAACATTCATTCTTCAATAGAGCATTTATTAGCATGGAAAAAAAAAACACAGATAGCAGATACAATTATAAAACATAAATGTATTTTTCTTACCAGCCAGAAACAATCAAGGATATTGGCTCTTAATGCTTTTGTGCAACACAGTTCAAGAGACTTTAGCCAACCCAATAGGTCAAGTTAAAAGAACAAGTAGTATAAACTATGTATACCCT
>NC_054842.1:25851671-26019171 GCF_018345385.1 Vulpes lagopus | reverse complement strand
AGGATTGTACTTCAGAAATGCACTTAAAGCTGAAGTTCAAATAAACCAGAAAACTAAGTTTACTTCCTAAAAACAAACCAAAGAATGACTTTTTTTTTTTCAAAGAATGACTTTTATAAGAAAATAAAGTCATAAAATACTACTGAATATTATGCAGTAAATATTTACATATTTATAAGTATAATCTATAACCACATATTTTGCAGTAAATATGATTTATATTTACTGTATATTCTCAAAAAAATCATTGACTCAAAAACCCCCACACTGACATACGGTATTCAGGTAGAACTACCAATGAAGACAGGAATACAGTAACTCCACTCCAGAGAATTTATGCACTTTTCACAAAATAAAAATATTTTTATTTTTTTTAAGATTTTTGTTTGTTTATTTTAGAGAGTGTGTGAGAGAGAGAGCATGAGCAGCGGAAGGAGCAAAGGGAGAGGGACAAGCAGACTCCATGCTGAGCCTGAGACTCAATCTCACAACTCTGAGATCATGACCTGAGCTGAAATCCAGAGTCAGCAGTTTAAACAACTGAGCCACCCAGCTGCCCAAAAAGAAAATACTTTTACAGACAATAAAGTTTTCCTTGGTAGTTACTAAAACATCAGAGATCCCACCCTTTGTGAAGGATGGTTGTACATTCCCATCAGTAAGGGGTCAAGTTCTGATTAACTTAGAGATGGAGATAAAAACACAGGCTCTGAGCATAGAGCAGATATTGCGTGAAATTAAGCAGTCTTGATAATAAGAAATCACACTTTGAAGTCACCCCATCCTAGTTCCAACAACTGGCTCATATATCTAGAAATTCTAACTATATTAAGCAAAAACCAAAGTATAATCCCTAAATTTGTTAAAGTTTACAGTTTCAGTATTATCAGAGACATTTTTGAACGCCTATCATTTGCAGTTGCTTTACAGACTATTTTTCTAATTCCCAAAACAATCTACAAAGTATATGTTATGCCCATTTTACAGAGAGGAAACTAGTGCAGAGTTTAATTATCTTGTTTAAAGTGACACAACTAGTACTCAGATATCTAATAACAAACATTGTTGTGTTTATGACACATTTTATTCTGATAAATTTTGAACATTCAGAAAAGTTGCAAAAATGTTAGAGTGAACATTCTTTTTTAAGACTTTATTTATTCATGAGAGACACAGAGAGAGAGAGAGGCAGAGACACAGGCAGAGGGAGAAGCAGGCTCTATGCAGGGAGCCCAATGTGGGACTCGATCCCAGGTCTCCAGAATCATGCCCTGGGCTCAAAGTGGTGCTAAACCGCTGAGCCACCCAGGGATCCCAAAGTGAACATTCTTTACCCACCAACTAGCTCCTATAATGGACATTTTATTACACTTGTTTTATCATAGACTCCTCCAACTATCCATCAGACTACCATTTTTTTATGCATTTCAAATTTGCAAATGCTATATTATTTTTTCAGCATTACAAATATTTTCAAATACACAGAAAAGTTGAAAGAATTTTACAGTGAATATCTACCTAGAATCTGCACTTACATTTTTGTATGCTTGATTTATTTATCATTTCGTCCAACCTTCTAAAAATCAATTTTACTATTTTAATCGTCTGAATTCTTTGCTGCAACTCCCAGTTTCCTCCGACAAAAGGAGAGCTACTGAAAAGTTTTTATGTATTTAATACTGTTATCTTACCTTTATTACTTTCAGTTCAAGAAATGTTTGGCTATACATGCTTTGAATGTTTTTTCACTTCTCTAATTTTTCTATCAAGTATAAAGACACAAACTCTTCAGGAGAACTCATTTGCTTCTCTTTTGAGAAAAAAAATACTGAAATATGTTCTTAAGCTATAAGAGAAATTGAAAAACTAACCCATTTAAAAGTTCTTAGCGGGGAAAACTCCAAAACTATGTTCCCTGATAAATGAATAGACTTATTCAATCAAGAAACTTGATATACGAGTGGCTCAGAAACTTTACTTTGCAGGAAAGTTACACTACTAAAATTAAATTATAATATCTTTACACTTTTTGATGGTATTTGTGGTTGTGATTCTACAATGCATACATATAATTGTCATTTTCTGCTATTAAATTTTATTCACAATTCACATGATAGGATGTCAAAGTACCAGAATTTCTTGGAGTTTGGTTATTAATCTTAAACTAATATACCACGTTATCATCACAATTCCCTAACTCCCTCACTCAGTACAAGTGTTTTCAAACTCACTGAAATATCTAGTTCTTGGACTTCATTTAACTTCAATCCCTTATTCTCCCTTCTAGTTTCACTTCCTTCCCAATCAATCCTAGATTGTATGAGCTACAACTATCTCAACTAATGTCTTACCAATATATTTTCCTTTTTTGTTCTGCATCTATCAGCTGTTATCTTTCCTGAAATCGTTCCAACACTTGCTCAATCTCAGTCACCTTTTCTGACTCTACAGTCAATTTGCTGACAGTGGGGGAGCACCACTCAGAGAGAAACTGCTGTGAAGAGTGCAATTCACTGATAATTTCCAGCTGTCATACCTTCAGGATTCCCAGCAGTGTTCAAGTCAAGGCCATACTCACCCTAGTCAGAGAAAAATGCTACAGGAAGTCCATTCCTGCCCAACACAAAGCATCTCTAATGGGCAAAAATTTTCCCTGTCCATCCCAAACTGGATGTTAATTTAACTGCCATTCTCGGTCCTGTAAACTCCAAGTTCCTAAGGAAAACAATCATACTTTAAAACTTGGTTGCTCCAACATCTAGAATACTTTTTGCCACCACTGGTAACTAAGAAAAAGTAATGTGGAAAGGAGAAGCAAGAAAGCAAGAAAAGAAAGAAAAGCAAGGCAGCCTTAGTACTTCCATAAATTTGTGAATTATTTTACAAAATAAATGTAACTTACACTTGCTGGTTCTCACTTTTATTTTTATCTCTGTGATGGTTAATATTATATGTGAACTTGATGGGGGCTAATGGATACTAAGATGGCTGTTAAAATTTTATTTCTGGGGTATCTGGGAGAGTGTCTCCAAGAGATTAGCATTTGAATCAGACTAAGTAAAGAAGATACCCTCACCAAGATGGGTGGGCATCATTCAATACAGTGAAGGCCTGAATAAAACAAAAAGTGGAAGAAGGGCAAATTCACTGTCTCAGCTTCTGATATCTAGACTCAGACCAGGATTTGATGATTTCCCTTTGTCACCCCAACTTTCAGGGCTTCGGACTCAGAATGAATTGCACAAGCTTCCCTGATTCTTCAATTTGCAGAGGGCATATTGTGGGACTTAGTTTCTACAATTACATGAGCCAGTATCTGTTTTATATGTGTATCTCCTATTGGATATGTTTCTCTAGAGAACTCTACTACAACCCAAAGTACAGGGTACCAGACCCCTATAAGCTGTCCCACAGAATATTTCGAGGAGTCATCCTGAAGTATCTCATATGTATTCATGAGCAAGACCAATCAGCTAGCAGTCACCTACCATGGCATATCTATCATCTCACCCCTCTATGCAGTATCTGAAGTCAGCTGGCTCCATTCCCTCCAAACTAAGTTTGGGTAGGCCTCATCTGTTCCCCCCATCCAGGTATTGCCTCTGCTCTGTACTATTGATTATCAGTCGCCACTGCCACTGACAGAGACCACTGCAGCTTCTTCTGCAAACACCCACTCTACCAGAGCCCTGCATCCCCTCTGCTCTAATTACTGCTCTGTCAAGCAGCACTGCTGTTATCCATGGTGCTCTACACCTTTCTAGCACTGCTAGCACGACGCAGTCTGTAAAATACCAATTACTCTGCAGATTGTGGCAATGGAGGAGAAAGAATGCCTTTCTATTGATCTCTGAGCTTAGAGAGTATACGAGCAGTGTTGCTTGTCCCCAAGCATCTTACAGTATTTCTCCTTATCCTCCTGTTCTAATTATTCTTTTTCTTACAGCCCACCCACTTTTCTGTCTCCACAGTCTCTGACACAAGGCCTAAGAGATCTTTGACCAGGAAAACAAAACAGACTCAAGGTTAAATTCAGAAATGCTGCCTCTCTAACAACTAATACTGTATCACAAGGTCTGGCTTTTTATTCTTTAATTTCCCTTCAAAAAAAATATTTTTTCACTTCTTTTCCTACAAAGACCATAAGCAGACCAACCATTCTTTCTGGTCGCCACATCTCAGATATGGTTGAACCCCTATAGTAGACACAATTGAGGGCTGCATTGGGAATATTCTACTCAGAAAGAATCTTAAGCACTGAAACAAACAAATAACAAGCAGAACTATTTAAACATGGAATATCCTTTCTTGCTCCATGTTTCTCATATTTAATATACTCCATTAAAAATTTTACATTAAAATTTCTGAATTATAAGTGCCACTCAAAGCAGCTTTCCCACTCAGAAATAAAAGCCTCCCTTTTGGGAAATAGTTCACAAATTAACATTTTTATCTGAATTTTAATGTGATTATCCCAAAAGTGTATTACCACCTACCTATAGCACTTCCAGCAGTGGAAGGCATTCTGCCTCTGTCAACATTCCAAAGGGCATTTCCAGATAAACATCAAGGTAAGAAAGGGATGGCTAGAGAGAAGGAGGGTACATAATAATCCTCCCGGTTAGGAATTACCAGTAAATTTATCCCTACAATAGGAGGATTCCTTCTTATGCCTTGAGAACATAGGAAAGAACAATAGTTTTTCTTGCAAATTCCACACTCAATTCAGAATCTACTATAGAGGGTATGTCCCAACAAAGTATGAATATAAATGAGACAAAGGACTAGAGGAAAAAGGGACTAATTCAAATTCTCTGAAAATAAAAGGAAATTTTAAGCAAAATGTGCAATAAATATCAACGTTACTGGTAGTTCAATTCTATTCAAAAAAAGATATACATTTAAAAATTAAATTCCTGGCTTTATAAACACGATGAATAAGCAAATGCTTTAGGTTAATATATTTTTCCCCATCAAGCAATTTATATGAGAAAATTTTCCTCAAAGCTCCACTACTAACAAATTTGAAAGTGTTTATTCACTTAAAATAAAACTCTTTATTTTTTCTCATTTATTTTGATACTTTTAGTCATCTCATAAATTGCATATTTCTTAGATTTTTAACAACCTATCCTCCTAGAATTTTTATATTTTGGTGAAGAAAAAGGAAACCTATATGTGTTTAAAACTGTATGATTTTAAAATTGTTCTCTACAACAAACACATCCAACCTTAAAAAAAAAAAAAAAAGGCCCAGGTGGATGAGGAGGAAGAGCTTTTAAAGGCAGGGAGGAAATGAAAATGGAGATTGAGGCAGTATGCTGTAGATTTCAGGTAATTTTTAAGTACCTGATAATTTTAATCTAAAAAGTCTCAATTTAATTTTAAGAATATATTTTTTAAATAGCACACTTTACCTTAAGAGAATCTTCAGGGTGGCATTTTTGAAACATGCAAGGACAAGAGAAAAAAAAAGTCTCTCCTTATGTTGCATTTACTCAATTTGTGAACTCTTACTGCAGGTGGTCCTTGAGACAGTATCATAAAAGATGTCTAAAACAAAATGGGTAAGTATGACCATTTATTTAAAATTCAGGCAGTTTTTCAAAACTCTATTTCTATTCAGAGTGTCCAATTATCTACAAGATATATACAGGCTGCAGTACAAGCTATTATGATTGATTGATTTTTTTTTTTAAGCAAAAATACTAGAACATATATACACAAAATGAATCGTATCTCCCTGCAAAGTATCCATTTGGGGCAGCTATACATCAATTCCACTGAAGAAAATTCAAAAAGAGGCATTCCTAAAATACTTTGATTAATGGATTATGTATACATCTTCCCAAGGGGACTACTTCAAAGGGAATAACACACATTTGAATAAATAGGCTCTGATATATTTGTTAAAAAATTCGACTCACTAATTTATTGTCACATGTAATATAGAAAACTGTAAAAGACGTAAGGTTCTCTGAACAAATAAAAATTTTTTTAAAGATTTTATTTATTTATTCATGAGAGACACAGAGACAGAGAGAGGCAGAGACACAGGCAGAGGGAGAAGCAGGCTCCACGCAGGGAGCCCAATGTGGGATTCGATCCCCAGACTCCAGGATCAGGCCCTGAAAAGGCAGATGCTTAACCACTGAGCCACCCAGGTGTCCCACAAATAAATTTTCATTTGAAATTTACACATTCAAAATAAATCTTTCCTTGCTACCTAACAGTAAAAAAATGGAAAGTGGTGTTACGAAGTATTATAAAGCCAAGTAAGAATGAAAGGCCATTATATTCACCTTTTGAGAATTAAGTGACTATTGAGGACAAAGAAAAATACCTTAACATCTACAGCATTCTGTAACAAAGAGCAAAATCACCAAGGTCTCTGAAGTCTGCACTTATAAATTTCTCACATTTTACAAAGCTTTACTTCATCTTTTACTTCTGGTTGTGGTAGATGCAGAAGGGGTTCCAACTAATTACCAATAATTCATTAAAAATGCAACTTATCTTGAAATACTACTACTGGAAAAGCAAACTACTATCAATTACAATTTCGCACTTACAGGACAGTAATTTTTACTCTAATCCATGCAGTGTTTTGAAATAGGAATAATTAAAAACTAACTTACAACTTGTAATTAGCAAATCTACACATCTATAGAAACATCCACACGTTTTAAAATATATATACTTTAATTCATCTTAATCTTTAAAACTCTTCCCAAAGTTTTTATTAAGAAAAGATTTAATACAAGGCATTTAATTTTACCTTCTTCTGTTTGTTATGAAAATGGTACAAAACAAATACTTTGACCATAAACCTTGGGTATTCAATGCTTTCAATCAAACCACTGCAATTAATATGAAATTCTAAATACAGAATATAATGCCACATAAATAGTATAACAGCCAAGTCCTGTCTGAGAAGCCATATGTTTTTTCCCATTGTTCAAAAAAAGGAGATGACTTCCCGTCACTTATGTTTCTGATTAGCAAGGTGATTTATGCCACAATCACTAAAAATGCCAGCAAGTGAATGAGAAAATGCATAGTGACTGCACCAGATGTGCACAATAAACAGGAATCCCATTGTAATCTCTGGTACTTAGTTTATATGAAGGTAATGTAGGAAACACTCTTGGATATGGCAAAGTCACTCTTTTTTTACATTTGACTATAAATGATATGAAATAAATTGTGTGTTTTATACTTTATGGCATGCATACATTGATAAATTAGGTACCGTTTTGTATCCCGACTTATCTACAAGACAAACCTGGCTAAGATCATGGGGATTAATTGCTTCAGAAGTGTGAAATGCAGCTTTTCCATTCTTTTCTGCACACTCAGTGAAGAAACAATGATTAATCACTGTTTAACTATTCTCTGGAGGATCTACAAGATTGCCAAAGCAGGACTTATCCTCATAAATCCAAAATATACAGGTTTAGATTTGTTGCCAACAACTGAAAGAACATGAACTTAAACCCATTTGTTATCAGATTAAAATAATGTCAAGGTTTTAGAACCCCACTGGTACACAGTTCACTTTTAATCGGTAACAATAGGAAATTAGATTAACATATAAGATATAACAAAAGCACATATATTTTATAAAAGTAACAATGAAAGTATTTTTTAAAAATTATAAAATATCCTGTCTAATAATATCAAACAACATACTTTTGAATTTGAGCTGATAATCTCCCTTAGCTACAGAAATACTTCAACTGCTCTGTGCTATTTATAAAAATTAAAATACATGCTATCAGATGAAAAACACTTTTAAATGGTTATCTCATGTGGAAAATGGCTACCTATTCAAGAAATTTTATTCCAGACAGCTACACCTGAATGACAATTATGTGGATAAAATTATTTAGTTCCAATAGAACTAAAATATATTTATAAGTCTTTGTAAGACTGAAAGTGTTAAACTCCAAACTTTAAGCTTATACTATAAATGATCCAAAAATAAGTAACATTTTGAACAGAAGTACATAAGAAGAGAGGTTTCAAATACATTCCAAGTAATTTAGGCTTTCAAAATATCCAGCCAATATTTCACTACACACTGAAAAAATTAAGTAACTCTTAAGTCGAGGTAAAATTAGTTCATGTCATTTATAAAATTTTGAACACATATTTCTAATAGCTAAAACTTTATTCTGTCTCAACAGTAAATGTTAGTTTCATAATGGTCAAATAATTACAAATTAAAGATGTCTTTAAAATCCTCTTTAAATGAGTTAGCTGTTCACACACTACAAAGTATTTGTAAATGGGAATAACCTAAAGTAAAAATTTCACATTTCTATATAAAGTAGAAATATAATCACCCATCAATTATAAAGGATCCATTGTCTATTTTTCTGATTATGTGTTCATATAACTTCCCCCTTCCAATTCATGATCCTTCTTTCAGGCCTACTAGGTACCACAAAAGACTAGTAGAACAGCAAGTAAGAGGAGTTGAAACAATTGATCAATTTTACTGTCCATTAAAACTTTGTAAAGTGAGTAAAAGAGAATGTGAAACAGATTATTTTCCACACTTCATTTTTATCTAGAGTTAGACATTTCCCCATGATTGAAAGGTAGAGTTATATACAGTGCATATATATGAAAATCCTACAAAAATTCACAAGTTTTGGAAGAAAACACTGATTTTCCTTACAGCATCCAATTTAAAAAGAAACATCTTTTTTTTTTTTTTTTTTTTTTTTTTTTTTAAAAAGAAACATCTTAAAGTGGCATATTTATTTAAGAGTTAGCTGACTACCTGCCACAGAATAAACAGTTAATAAATATCTGTTGATCAAATGAATAGACAAATTCAGATTGGTTCTACTTTCAAAGCTGATGACATTTTAGAGCCTATTAACAGAGAAATTACCCTTTGACCCTCTCCTTACATTCCCAAACATCTTCTCCACTTAGTTTTTTTTTTTTTTTTTTTTTTAATTTTTATTTATTTATGATAGTCACAGAGAGAGAGAGAGGCAGAGACACAGGCAGAGGGAGAAGCAGGCTCCATGCACCGGGAGCCCGACGTGGGATTCGATCCCAGGTCTCCAGGATCGCGCCCTGGGCCAAAGGCAGGCGCCAAACCGCTGCGCCACCCAGGGATCCCTCCACTTAGTTTTTTAATTTAATGAGTAGTATTTAAGAACCATCCTTATGTGTTATTCAAAATATACCAGTAGCATAAAACCACACAGATATAATGGTTCATCTTATTTAACTTAGAAAAAACTATTAGGATGAAATTAGAGGTTTGAGGATGGACATCAATATTAGCTTGCAAAGGAACACAAGTGTGTCAGAATGATATAGTTGGGGTATCTGCACTAAGATTTTTGCATAAAGGTTTGTGCTTATCAAGGGAAAGTCATTGCAAATGGTTTACGTCAGTAACCTAAATATGGAAACCAAGTCCCAGATAACAAAATGGCCACCCACTGGTCAAACGAATATGACTTCCAGGGAAGGAACACATTACATGATGTTAAATGATAAAGTTATATAAGAGGGAATCAGGTAAGAATATGATGAAGAAGTGGTCTCTGACACATAAACTATTCACCTGCGAAAAGAATTTCCTTTTGACTCTTCTCAGGGTCAGCCCATGAAGTACTCTCACCACAAACTAATAGATTATTTCACATATTAGACAATGATGTGACATGGGTACATCAAAAGAAAATGAGAGAACTTTTATTCTTGCCTAAAAGGTAATACAATAAGTTAGAACCTGCATTTTAGACAAATCAAAATAAAGTTTCAAGAAGCACAAGTCATCTTATTTCTATCATATCCACAGTAGGTGCTCCCAAAGAGACAGTACTAAGAAAATTGACAATATACCAAATATCCTCTCAGTAAATGTGTCCTAAGTGCACAAGCGGACTTAGGAATAGATAGGTGACATTACTCAAAATGTTTTCCAGCTCAGTGACCAAGAAACCTGTGCCAGGTTTTAGGGAAATATAGGGCCTGTAGCACCTAGGTACTATGGGGAATCCTAAGCACAAGGTTGATCAGTTTTTTAATTTTATAACTGCTCCTGTCACACCTGTTATCCTTACTAAATAAAGCTCACCAGTAACTGAACACAGCAAACAAAATGCTTAAATCATGTCAAAAGACACCATGATCAATACCCACAGTCAGAGGGGTAGTTTCATTGCTAGAAAGCTTGGAACTTGAAAAAAAAAATGGGTAGGAATAACAATATTATGTGACTGAGAAACACATGAATAGTGATCACAAAAGTCACACTATACCATAAGGAAAACACTAAAACACATTAATGTTTATTACTGTATCCCATATTCATCGACTACGCTCCTAGGCTGCAGTGACTAGGAGAAATAGAAGTCAAGTCAAATATAGTCAACAGACCATTAGCATTCACAGATTTTTCCATTCATGGTTGGTTCAAACAACCTAGAACATGAAGCAATTTATCACTTTCTGATAAGTACATTTGAACCATGAGCTGCCTAAGGCTAGTATGAGAAAGGAGTCAAGGGCTCTGCTTCTGATCTTAATGTAGCATTTTATATTTTTTTTAATGTAGCATTTTAATGTTACCTTTTCTGAGAGGCTTTCCCTGACCATCCTATTTAAAATTTCCATCCCTCTCCCTATTCACTGATCTCTCTCCCCTCCACACCCTGCTTTATTTGCCTTCACAGCACAATCTAACCTACTCTATACTTAATGTATTTATTTACCTTGCTTCTTTGGACTTCTCTAGCTTAAAACTCAAACTTAATGAAATTAAGAATTTCTATTTTGTTTTCACTGTGATATCACCTAGAATTTTCAGTAAGTGAGATTGGCTTCAAATTTCTCATTAGGAATAAGGACGGTAGAAAAAAATTGAGCAAAATCTTCAAAGTTTTGAGAAACATTATCTTAAATCTAGAAATACATACCCAGATCAACCAACTGTAAGAAAAAGAACATTTTCTTTAAAAAAAAAAAAAATTCTACGATGAACAACTAAGAAAATACAACTTTCACCATTTAACCTTCTGAAAATTTATTTAAAGGAACCTACGAAAAAAGATAACGAGATATAAGCAATACCAGAACTAATCCAGTAATATAATGAAAGAAATCTGAGAATGACACTTCACCAAAAGGCCAAGGAAGCTCTGTTCACTGGTTCATATTAAAATAGAAAGTCCAGGATAAGTAAGATATTTCTTCAAAAAGAAAGCAGATAAACATACAAAAAAAAATATTTTATGATTAGGAACCTGGAAGTATAAATGTAGTGTGTGACCCATAATAATAGAGACAGTTCTCCTATGAGAATTAAGCAAAAAAAAAAAAAAAAAAAAAAAAGGTAAAACTGTGGTAAAAAAAAAAAAATAGGACATACACACACACATACACAGCATAGCAGAAATCTGAAATAAAATATAGTATGATTTTGAGAAATTGAAGTAATAAATCTTTTGTTCTGGAAAATAATGTCCATGTGTCAGTTAATGCAGGAAGGAAAACAGAAGTGATACTTCAAATTGATGTATAATTTCTAAATAAGAAATACTGGATATAATCATTTCTCTATGATGTTACTTGGTTCAAAGGCATTCATAATGACCATAAGACAAGATATAATGATCAAAAAAAAGGGGAAAATAAATACTGGATATGTTGGCAAGATGTAAAACAAAACAAAACAAAACAAAACAAAAAACAACCACATACATTGCTTGTGGGAATACCAACTGCTGAGGCTGTTGTAAACAATTTACTGGTCCCTCAAAAATTTAAAAGAATTATGATATGACACAGCATTTTCATTCCTAGTACACATCTAAAGAAACTGAAAACAGGTACTCAAATAAAGATATGTACATAAAAACTCATAGAAGCACTATTCACAATACCAAAATGAAAGCAAACCAAGTATTCATATATATGATGGAGTATTATTTGGCTATGAAAAGTAACGAAGTACTCATACACATTATAACATAGATGAACCTTGAAAACATTACACCAAGTGAAAGCAGTCACACTTAAAGGTCACACATCATATGATTTCATTTATATGAAATATTCATAATAAAGTCATAGAGCCAGAATGAAGGTTGACAGAGGTTGGGGGGAGGGCAGAAGGAGGAGAAACAGTTAAAAGGGTATTTTACTTTGGAGTGATGGAAACACGTAGGACTACAGAGAAGTGGAGGTCGTGCACCATTGGAGTGTGCTAATGCTGTTTCCTCAATTTGATGTCATATGAATTTCACCTCAAGGAATGATTTTAAAATAAAGAGATATTCTGCTTTTTGGTGAGCCTTTCCCTATTTCCTTATTATCAAAGTATTTAAAGATTCCCATAGTCTTCTTTAATATTGGAAGTCTCTTAGAAACAAGTATTTATGATTTTGAAAAAATATTTATCTGAGGTTCACTTATTTAAGCTTCATTTCAGTTTTGTTATAAATTTTTTAAAAAAATAGGTTATATTTTTAAAATGTTAGATCAGTAGATCTCTACATTAGAGGAGTAGGAATTTTATTTTTTTGTTGTTTCTTTTTTGCATTTTTAAATTTTGTTCAGCTGTATTTAAGTATAATTGACCTCAATATAACGTAATAAAGCTATAAGATATTCAAAGTGTACATCATGATCTGATGTACACACTGTGAAAGGACTGATAAATTTATTAACCAGATCAATCAAAATAACCAAATCCATCACTCTATATACTTTTTTTAGTGAGAACATTAAATTTCTAATTTCTTGGTAAATTTCACTTCTATAATACAGTGATACCAAGTATAGCCACCATCTTACACATTAGATCTTATAAATCTTATAGCTGAAAGTCTGTACCTTTTTAGCAACCTATCCCTATTTTCATCCCACTCCCTAGCCGATGAAAACTACTTTGACACTCTGTTTCTGAGTTTGACTTTTTTTTCCCCTTATTTTACAAACTCTACAGGTAAGTGATACTAGGCAGTATTTGTCTATCTCTGTCTGCCTTATTTTACTTGGCATAATGCACTCAAGGTCCACCTATGTAGTCACAAAGGGCTGAAATGTCTTCTTTCTCATGTCTGAAAAATATGCCATTGTATACATGAATAAATCATATCTTCTTTATCCATTCACCTACTAGCAGACAGTTGTTTCCAAATCTTGACTATTGTGAATAATACATCAATGAACATGTAAGTGCAGATATCACTTCAATACCCTATTTTCACTTCCTTTTGTATATATATCCAGAAGTCAAATTGCTGGATCTTAAGGTAGTGCTATTTGTAATTTTCTATTTCTAAGTTCTATTTGTAATTTCTCTACACTATTTTCATAGTGGCTATACCAATATACATTCCCACCAACAGTGAGCAAGGGTTCCCTTTTCTCCATATCCTTACCAACACTTGTTATATGTCTTTTTGATGACAGTCATTTTAAGAAGTGTAGGATGAAATTCCATTGTGATTTTGATTTGCATTTCTCTAATGGTTAGTGACTGTTGGGTACCTTTTAATGTAGCTGTTGGCCATTTGTATGTCTTCTTTAGACAAATACCTAATCAGTTATTCTGCCTACTTTTTAATCAAATTGGTTGTGTCTTTTGCTATTGATTTGTAAGGGTTCACTATGTATTTTGAATATTAACTCCTTATATGATATATAATTTGCAAATATTTCCCATTCTTTGGTAGACTGTCTTTTCATTTTTGTTGATGGTTTACCTTTTAGTTACTTGTTGATTTTTACTTTTGTTGCCTTTGCTTTCACTATCAAATTCAAAAAAAATTACCAGGACCAATTTCAAGCAGCATATCCCTGTTTGCTACTAGATTTATGGTTTCAGGTATTACATTCAAGTCTTTTGTCCATTTTTAAAGTTGATTTTTCTGTATGGTATAAGATAGGGGTCCAATTTCTCACAATACAAGAGACTATATCCCTGCCCAGTGTCCAATCTTGGCTCCTCTGTCAAAAATTAATTGACCATATATGTGTGGGTTTATTTCTGGGCACTCTATTCTGTTCCATTAATCTATGTGTCTGTTTTCATGCCAATACCGTACTGTAGAAATTCCTACAGCTTTGTGATATTTTTTAAATTTTATTTATTTATTTATTCTTAAGAGACACAATGAGGCAGACACAAAGAGAGAGGCAGAGACACAGGATGAGGGAGACACAGGCTCCCCAGGGGAGCCTGATGCAGGACTCAATCCCAGGACCCCAGGATCACAACCCAAAGGCAGACGCTCAACCACTGAGTCACCCAGGTACCCTGTGAGTGAGTGTTTATACATATTGCCAGATTTAGATTGTAGGTTTTTTTGGGGAATGATGTTGTTTTCTAACACAGTTACTCAGAGTTCTTTGATCAGTGTCTTTCTACTTCTTATACATAGTCACCAGTTTCCAATCTTTTCCTAATTATTCTCCTTCTCTTTTAACTGATCCTTAAGAGTCTGGTGGGGTTGGCTTAAAAATGTTTTCCTGCCAGCAGACTTTTAGCACTTTCTCTCTAGAATGCTTTTTGTATCCATATATCTCTCTTCCTCTTCGGCACCCCCTTACTTTGTTGAATTTATTAAAGGAGTACCAAAGCTAGAATTATTGAACTTAGAGTTGAAGGTATCTCAGATAGGAGGCATTCACATCTTTTTTTAATCACTACTCATTATAAGAAATAAATTTTTACATTTATAAGCCATTTTCCACAGGTATAAATATACCAATGAAACAGAAACAGAAGTTGAAATAGTTTGTACCCTAATTAAAGGGAATGTGTGCTATGCTCTATTTGATTTTTTGTGTATTTCATTTAATACATGTTCCTTCCCATAACTAAATTTATTTCCCTATCTAATACTGGATTGCCTTTGCAGTTTCAAAAACCATACTTTAGATGGCTTGTATGTTTGTTCATGATTGACTTGGGCAGTAAATGGAATCAGACAATTTGTTTTCTATCTCAATCATGCCACCATTTCTCTTGTCTTCTCCATGCTACTTCTCTCTAAATATATTCACTACAAGCTATCAAATGATGTGGGCAAAGAGCTGAGTAACTGCTGGGAAACACCAGAATACTTACTGGGTTCTTCTATAGTGAGAACACAGGTACAAATAGTTAAATATTAAAATTTGAAGAGGGGATAAATCTTTGATAGAACTGTCCCTTTAAGGGCACCTGGGTGGCTCAGGTGGTTAAGCAACTGCCCCCTGCTCAAGTCATGATCTCAGGGTCCTGGGATCAAGTCCTGCATCGGGCTCCCTGCTCAATGGGGAGTTTGCTTTTCCCTCTCCTTCCTGCTTGTGCTCTCTCTCAAGATCTCTCTCTCTCTCAAATAAACAAATATAATCTTTTTTAAAAAAATCATCCCTTTATAATAAAGTATATATTTCTTTATTCTCCTCTCGCTTTTTCTATGTAAATTGTATATGCAGGATGATGCCCTCAAGCCATTCCTGGTTTAAAACATTTTTAACTTTTTTTTAAGTCCTACTATCAGCTTACAATATCTCAGATCCTTTCCCAAAGTGGACTCTTCTAGTACCCATTCCCACCATATTTAACATTGTTTATCATTTTAAAAATTGCAAGCATTTTTATCTTATTACAAAACTTGTGGTAGAAAGGTTGGTATATACAGAAAAGTCAAAAGGTGATAAAATTTATCTCTAATCAAATGCAGCAAAAGCAATTCTTTTTTTTTAAGATTTTTATTTATTTATTTATGAGAGAGAGAGAGAGGCAAAGACACAAGAAGAGGGAGCAGCAAGCTTCATGGAGGAAACCTGATGCAGGACTCAATCCCAGGACTCCAAGATCACGCCCTGAGCCAAAGGGATTCAACCACTGAGCCACCGAGGCATCCCAAAAGCAATTGTCAGAGGGAAGTGCATAGTGATAAATGCTTACAATAAGAAAAAGGAAAGAGCTCAAATAAACAACCTAATCATACACCTAAAGGAACTAGAAAAAGAACAAACTAAGCACAAAATTATAAGAAAGAAAACCACAAAAAGCAAAAATGAATGAAATAGTGACTAAAATGACAAGGGAAAATACCAATAAAACTATGCTATTTTTTTTCTTTTCTTTTTTTTTTTTTTTTTTAATTTAAAGATTTATTCAGGGGCGCCTGGATGGCTCAGTCAGTTAAGCATCCATTCCGGCTCAGACCATGATCTCAGGGTCCTGAGATCGAGCCCCACATAAGGCTCCACACTCAGACTGGAGTCTGCTTCAGATTCTCTTTCCCTCTCCCTCCTGCTCTCTGTCTCAAATAAATAAATAAAAATGTTTTTAAAAAACCAAAATATTTATTCAGAAAGAGACAGTGTACAAGTACATGCAAATAGGGAGAGGGGCAGAGGGAGAAAACCTCCCTCAGAATTCCCGCTGAGCATGGAGCCCAATGCAGGGCTCTATGCCACCATTCAAGAGATTACCACCAGAGCCACAAACAGGAGTTGGATGCCCAACTGACTGAGCCACCCAGGTGCCCCAAGAACTGTTTTTTTTTTCCCAAAAAAATAAAAACAAAATAGACAAAACTTTAGATATACAAAAACAAGAGGACTCAAAAAAATTAAATTAGAAATGAAAGAGGAGCCATTACAACAGAAATACAAAGATCATAAGAGACTCCTATGAACAATTATACATCAACAAATTTGACAATAGAAGAGATTCCTGGAAATATACAACTTACCAAGAGTGAATCATATGAAATAGAATATTTGAACAGACCAATCACTGGTAAGGAGATTGAATGAAAAATCAAAAATCTCCCAAGAAACAAAAGTCTGGGATCAGATGGCTTAACTGGTGAATTCAACTAAACATTTAAAGTAAAATTAATGCCAGTCCTTTTCAAACTCTTCCAAAAAATAGAAGACGAGAGCAATACAGTTGACCCTTAAACAACACAGGTTTGAACTGGTGTGGATCCACTTATATGTGGATTTTTTTATAAATATACATGTACTATACCTGTATTTTATCTTCCTTACGATTCTCTTAATGACATTTCTTAATAATATTTTCTTAATAACATTTTCTTTTCAGGATGCCTGGGTGGCTCAGTGGTTGAGCGTCTGCCTTTGGCTCAGGGCATGATCCTGCAGTTCCAGGATTGAGCCCCACATCACGTTTCCTGCAGGGAGCCTGCTTCTCATCTGCCTGTGTCTCTGCCTCTCTCTTTGTGTGTCTCTCATGAATGAATAAATAAATAAAATCTTTAAAAAAAAATAACATCTTTTCTCTTAGTTCATTATAAGAATATAGTATCTAAAAATATATATATATATAGTATCTAATACATAAAATATACAAAACATGTCTTAGTTGACTATGTTATTGGTAAGGCTTGTAGTCAATAGTAGGCTATTAGTAGTTAAGTGTTTGGGGAGCCACAAGTTATGCATGGATTTTTCAACTGCATGAGGTGCCAGTGCTTATAATCTCCACACTGTGTAAGAGTTAACTGTATTTCCAAAGACATTTTATGAGGCCAGCATTATGCTGACACCAAAACTGAATAAGGATGCTATAAGAAAGGATAATTATAGGCCAATATCCCTGATAAAGATTAATGTAAGACTGTCCACAAACTGAACAGAAATGAATTCAACAGTATCTTAAAAGAATCATATACCATGATCAATTGAGATTTGTTCAAGGGAAGCAAGGATGGTTCAACATCCATAAGTCATTCAACATGACACATCACTTAATAAAATGAAGGATAAAAATCATATGATAATCTCAATAGATGCAGAAAAAGCATTTAACAAAATTCAACATTCCATTTTGATAACAACTGCCAACAGAATGAGTACAGAAGGAATATACCTCAACATGATAAAGGCAGTATATGACACATTCACAGCTTACATCATGCTAAATAGTAGAAAGCTGAAAACTTTTCTTCTAAGATCAGGAATAAAACAAGACTGCCAAAACTTGCCTTTTTTTTCTTCCCCCTTGTAAGGACCTAACTATTCTTACTTGGACGGTTCATGAGAGTTATTTTTGCAGTGAGCAATTATGATGAATGAGGTAATGTTCCCTATATACAAAGAGCCAATCTCATCTTTTTTATTTGACCTAGTACTAGAAAACCTGGTGAGAGCATCAGGGGAGCAAAAGAAATAAAAGGCATTCACATCAGAAAGGAAGAAATAAAACTGTATTTGCGGAAGTATTATCTATACAAAACCTTAAAGACTTCAGAAAAGAAACTGTGAGAATAAATGAATTCAATAAAATTACAAGATACATAATCAATATACAAATATCTGCTGTATTTCTATAAACTAACAATGCACTGTCAGCAAAATTAAGAGAAAAGCTCCACTAAGAGTTGCATCAAAAAGAATAAAATGCCTAAGAATAAATTTAACCAGGAGGTGGAATATTAGTATAATGAATATTGTGACATTGATGAAAGAAACTGAATAAGGCACAAATGGATACTCTGCACATGGCTTAGAAGAATTAATATGTTAAAATATCCATACCACTCAGAGCTATTTACAGATTCAATTAAATTTCTATCAAAAGTTCAATGGCATTTTTCATAGAAATAGAATATACAATCCTAAAATTTGTATGGAATCACAAAAGACCCCAAATAGCCAAAGCAACCTTGAGAAAGAAGAAAGCTAGAGGCATTACACTTCTAAATGTAAAAACGTATAACAAAGTGAGCCTCCTGGGTGTCCTGAGTGTCAAAAAACACTCACTCACATACACACAATTTTTATACATGAATCTATTCTGTAGAGAATACATTACTATAATAAGCATACTGTTACAGATCAATGTTTTTGTCCCTTCAAAACTCATATGTTAAAATCTGAATTCCCAAGGTAATGGTATTCCAGTGAGGCGATTAAGTTGTGAGGGTGGAGCCCTAATGAATGGGATAAGTGCCCTTATAAGAAAAGACTCCCGGGAACTTTCTCATTCCTCCTACTATGTAAAGACCCGTTAAGAAGATAGTAGTCTATGAATAATCACTAGCACCTTTATCTTGGACTTCCCAGTCTCCAGAACTGTGAGAAATAAATCTGTTGTTTATAAGTCACCAAGTCTATGGTATTTTTGTTGGAGCAGCTCAAACAGACTAAGACAGGTATTGATGGTATCCAATTTGCAAATGTACATTTTGAATAAATATATGCTTACCTTTCAGGAGACCTTTAATGATCCACAATTCTAACTGCCACTTGAAAACGCATGCTCTTGTTACAGGTCAAAGACAACTTCAGAGTTGGTACAACAAAGTTCTTCAAATACAAGTTGTGGTTGGCAAATAGGATGCAAAGAAGAAGGAAGAAACAGAGATCACCTGAGTTTGCTTCTGGCAAAGCACCAAATACCTAGAAAAATAAATAAAATAGCTTGAAACATTTCTATCCCACAAAGAACCCTAACCAAAACAAACCAGCAAAAGGCAAGCCGAAAAAAATCTATGACATATAATTTTGGGCTTTTAGAAGACAACTGCTAATCTACTCCCTAATCACTTTTTCCATTATCTATTTTAACTTCTGGAAGAAAGGAAGTCATTTTATTATACTTAGAATGAATGGCATTATAATATAAAAATTTTAAAATCAAAACACCTCAATATAAAACAAATCACGTTAAAGTTCATTTCATTGAAATTACATAAAAATATTCAAATAATGAACACATTATTCTAATACATAGTAAAATACCAAGTATTAAAATTACATAAAATAGGGATCCCTGGGTGGCGCAGCGGTTTGGCGCCTGTCTTTGGCCCAGGGCGCGATCCTGGAGACCCGGGATCGAATCCCACATCGGGCTCCCGGTGCATGGAGCCTGCTTCTCCCTCTGCCTGTGTCTCTGCCTCTCTCTCTCTCTCTCTCTCTCTGTGACTATCATAAATAAAATAAAAAAGTTTAAAAAAATAAAATAAAATTACATAAAATAAAAAAAATGGAAATTATATATTTGAAAACATGGAAAAAAATTCCATTGAAACGGATTCCACAGTATCAATAAAATGTAAAATTAGAATACAATGTATCAGTGTAACAAGTAAACATTATTTGTGAATTTATAATTAATTTCTATAGCTTTTCTGCATAGGGAAAAAGAAAAACACCTTTAGTATTCTTCCAAAACCATATCTGACATAACCTGTATGAAATCTGTAAGAATGACAACTGAATTTCTTAAACAGCTATCTAATTTAAGTAAAGAACCTCTTTTTTTTTTTTTTAAGAATTCATTTATTTATTCATGAGAGATATGGAGAGAGAGGCAGAGACATAGGCAGAGGGAGAAGCAGGCTCCCCATGGGGAGCCCAATGCAAGACTCGATCCCAGGACCCTGGGATCATGACTTGAACCAAAGGCAGACACTCAACTACTGAGCTACCCAGATGCCCAGTAAAGAACCTCTTAATAATAATAAGTTACCATATATTACCATCACTTTCCCCTAGATTTCATTCTATAATAATTTATCCCCCATAACTTGTTTGAACTTATTGGTGGCTCAGTATAAGTACCAAAGGACAAAAGTAATTAGGTAATATAATGTGAAATATAAATCAGTAACACAGAACTGAGAAATATTATAACATATAACAAACATATTGAGATTCAAAAGAAATTACTTAACACACCATTTAGCATCATGTGCTATTAAAACCAAATATCAAGGTATGATTTCTAAAGAACAGGAATGAATGTGGAATTGATCTCTAGGCAGATTTCCAGAAACTTATATGCTCTTATATTGAATACAATTCATGTTTTCTTTGTTTGATAAAGAAAATGATTTAGTATATTCTGATGTATCATTTCCTTATTTCGACTTATAGTCTTACCTGAAAAGTTACCAACAACTCCTTTCTAAATTACATAATATACATGTGAAAAATACTTAAATATAGTCAACACTTCCTTGGACAATATTATAGCCACATGCTTTTTCTGTATGGTTAAGCTTAAAATTACTATACCACTAAAATAAAGTAAGTCTCTACTCTCATCTTTCCCTTGTAAAAACACAGACCATTTTTATTTTATGATGGCTCTTTAGAATGAAAGACATTCAAATATCTTTCAACTATTCCAACATATGTGTATTTGACAAATACATGTTTACATAACAGTTAATATACTGTCATACAATTGTGTCATACCCTTCAGAGAATGATGGCTATTTCTTCATGAAAAACTAACAATATAATCAATATACTGAGAAGTTATAATTTGTTTTGTTTCTAAATACATACTTTACACTCAGGTCAATTTTACATTTCTAACATTGTTTGGATCATAATTTACTTTCTTGCTCCAAAAGGATATGAGGATAAAATATATCCTCAAAAGGATATATCCAATAAAATATCTCATTGGCATACTACCAGAAAAAACAAAAAGGCTACAAGGCAGAATTGGATAACACAGAGGGTTTATCTATACAGTAAGACTTTATGAAACTAGATTTCTTCAGTAATCTATAGGCAGAAAAAGTGTTTACCATAGTCTCACTGAAAGGATATACCAGTTCTTTTTCTAGTTATTCTCTATGGAATTGCATAAATATTGAGAAATCTAGAAATAGATATACACATGCACATACAAAAATTATTGTCAGTGTATAAGTTACT
Organism: Vulpes lagopus; assembly: GCF_018345385.1. Lineage (NCBI taxonomy): Eukaryota > Metazoa > Chordata > Mammalia > Carnivora > Canidae > Vulpes > Vulpes lagopus. The sequence continues at coordinate 25,997,487 of NC_054842.1, read as the reverse complement.
GCTGCCCTGGGACTGCAATAATTTATGTAACATCTGTTTTCATATTTTTCTAATTTTTTTCCTAATTAACATGCATATTTAATGCATAAATGCTCAGACCACCTCTTTTTTCTGCTGACTGTGCCTCTTTATTTTTGAAGTTGTGCACTCCTAGGGAGAATTCAGCAGAGATGGAAACCAAAATTTTATTGAATGCACTAATTTTAAAATGTAAACAACAGTACTAAACCAACTTTCAAGAATATACTAAAGTCTTAAGAGTTTTCACAATAACAGTTCAATCTGCCAATAATAGTCACACAGTAACTTGAGGTCCAAATACCAGAAAGCAAATATAAGCTTAATTCCAAATTCTAATGTTATATTAATCTTCTTGATTTTTTAAAATTTTTATAAAAGTTGAGACACCTACTAAAAATATCTATGATTAGTTGTTTTTGTAAGTTTTGTAGTATTTTTCAATTTTTATGCCTTAGGCAACTAACATATATGAACATATTCCATATCTTAAGCATCAAAAAGTATGTAATCAGCTATATGTTTTTGAATTGTAAACTTTAAATCCTGTGCAGATGTGAGGGGGAAAGGTTTTACTCTGAAGTGCATTCAAGTACAATCAACTTCTGGAAGCTCTTAATCTGTACTGGGAAATTCAAAATTCAAAATACTACTTATCTATATTTGTAATTGAAAAAGTAAAATTAGGAGTCAAACAAATGCTATAATAACTAAAGTATTCCCCAAAAACAATGTTTAATATGCCAACACTGACTCCATCTGTACTTACCTCACTTTAGAATTAAACGCTTTGTATTTTAATTGCCTAGTCAATGTATTTCAATCAGTCATTTATTATTTTTCATCTGGTGTCAGGCCCAATCCAGGCCTTTGTAAACCCTGAAATTCTCAACCCTCACAAAACTTACACTTTACGTAGGAAATCAGACAGTATCCAATAACAATGCAAATACATAACTGCAAACAGTGATAAATGCTATTAAAGATATGGTAAAGGATAAGACATTAGTTTTGTAATAGGAGACTTGACTTACCCAGAAATCAGCAAAGACCTAAAGAAAGTCTATTTAAGATGAGATCTGAAAAGTATGGGAAATGTCAGTCTAGGCATAACAAGTACTAAGGTCCAAAAGCATTAGGAGAAAAGCACATATTTCTAGGAGAGAAGCAGAGGGGCCAACTATAGAGGAAATATAAGTGAAACAAAATGGGGCAGAAATTATTAAGGCAACATTACTACAGGGTTTTAAATATAGGACGACAATAAATTATACATGAAAATTTATCAAATTTGGCTGGATTATGGTGAGGAGTAAGGTAGGTATGAGACAACAGTAGCTTAGACTAAAGTGATAGTGGTAAAGATGGGGAAGAAAAGGAAGAACAACATTTATGGGCAAGCAGTCAGAAGAATTTGGTGAAAGATTAGATTTTGTGGGGGATGAAGTTAAATAGCACTGATATAAGGAAACCTGGAAGATCAGTTGTTGGAACAAAGAGTCCAAGTTAGAATAGGACATATTATGGGATTACCCATTGGAGATGTCCTGTAGGTAGTTTAATGTAAAAATCTAGAGCTATTAATAGTCTGGAACTTTAAGAAAAGCCTGGGCTAGAATCAAATTTAGAATTTATTAGGGTATGGGTAGGGGAAAAAAAAAAGATGCCTACATTGTTTTCCCATGCCCCCCCACCCCAAAATTCCATACACATGCTGTATCTTCCTTGTTTCTAGCTATCATGCCACATCGGAACAGAAAAACAACATACTTCATAATGTGACAAACTCATTTAGTCTGTGACTGATTAACTCCATAAGGCATATTTGCCTTAAGTTGCTAAATAATAGTCATCATTTATTGTAATGCCTATTCAGGATCAAAACTACTAAAAATATGCTGAAGCATTCTAAAAATATACATTAGATCATTAACCCTCCAAAAACCTTAGAATTTAACAACTACTGAGCCTACTTTTCAGATAGGGATACTGAAGTTTAGGGAAGTATTAAAATTGCTAGTAAAGCCAGTAAGTGATAGGGCACACTTCCAACCCAAGCATACCTGAAACTACAGCCCATTTTCTTACCACTAAAAAGGAAGGTTATGTCAAAGTCTGGTCTTTAAAATAATTAACCTCAGTTTCAATCCTGGCCCCAGAAGACCACTTAAGTTCTCCTGTATTTCTCCTCACCTGCAATTCCTACCTTGCTAGGAAATACTGACATTTTAGGGAATATATAAAAGCCTTCTGTCACAGTCCACTGGGTTGTGCATCACCATTAACATGATCTGTTCCTTCACCATAGGAGATCCAGTTGAGAAAGAACTTAAAGTAGAAACTAAGGCTGACACTGAAAGCTTTGAAAATTTCCACAATATAGGGCATGGCAGGTCATCAGGAATAGTACCCCAGCTTACCCCTATTTTCCCCTAATGGAGGAAGAATAGTTTCCATCCAAAAAGCAAAGAGCCAATTTCCTACAAGCTATAGGCAAAGAGTTCAGCAATAGTTCTAAAACTATAGAGTGCATAAAAATCACCTAAGCGGCTTCTTAAAATGGAGATTCTCAGGCATCCTCTCAAGGATTCTGATAGAGAATTGAAATAGATGACCCTTTAAGTTTTCTAAAAGATCTCTACCTACGACCACTTTCCATTCTTCAGGCACATAATTTTAAAATTATTTGTTGAACATATATATTACTGCATTGAGTTCCAATGAAATTGTACCCAACTTGGGGCCCCTGGGAAAGCTCAGTCAGTTAAGCATCTGACTCTTGATTTCAGCTCAGGTCACGATCTCAGGGTCATGAGATCAAGCCCCATGTCAGGCTCTGCCCTAGAAATGGAGCCTGCTTAAGATTCTCTTTCTCCCCTTTCTCTCTACCCCTCCCCCTCCTAAAAAATAAATAAATAAATAAATAAATTGTACCCAACTTAATACAAACATTTCAGATATTTTTCTTAACAACTACTGTCAAGGTCCTTGCCAATGGAAAGAGGGATAATTAAACAAAAACAGTTTTAACTACACATAAAACGCCTCCATCAAAACGGATTTTCCTTAATATAGATTTTAATCTTATGATTAAAACAAAGTCATCTAGAGATATATATGTCAAAAGACCATAGGAATGTTTAAGGGAGATGAATGATTCATAAAGAAATTTTTTTTTGAGATTTCATTTATTTATTTATGAGAGACACACAGAGAGAGAGAGAGAGAGAGAGAGGTAGAGACACAGGCAGAAGAAGAAGCAGGCTCCATGCAGGGAGCCCGATGTGGAACTTGATCCCGGGACTCCAGGATCACACCCTGGGCCGAAGGCAGATGCTTAACTGCTGAGCCACCCGGGTGTCCCCATAAAGAAAATTTTATCACAAAAGTTAACCTTTGGTCAAAAAATATATATTGTTAATTAGAGAATTTTGTAAATATATAAGAAGGCCTAATACAGTAACAGTTATTCAAAAAATGGATTAAAAGATTACATACAACTCTTCTCATGACACTACTGGATGCATAGATACTAACATACACTGGTACCAAAGAAGCATTCAGGAAAGAAAATGTCTACTCTATTTTCAGACACTTCAGATCACTTAAAAACTAATGTCTATCTTTCCTTCTACTTGAACCACACTGTCAGTACAGAAGCATACATTCCAGTCACTGTCGGGGCAGCACCCATCTACCTGATCTACTGGTGTACTAAGTTAGGGCTGCCTTAACACCATTCTAGTGACCTAAATCCCAAAACTCCAAACTTTCATCCAAGTTTAAATGAATTTAATTTTTTTTAATTTTGAGATTTCAAGATAGATGTTGTTCTTTCAGGGTTTATCTGTGAAGCTAAATAAAGGGAGTTAAAATTTAAAGTTTATTACATATTATCTCCTTGTATTTTTATGAATCAAAGAAAATACCCACTCAGGTTTTTCTTTTAGATCCTGTGACTTACATTAGGACCATGATAGGGAATAGAAAGCTAAAGATAATAAAAGTTGTTTGAAGAACTTCAGTAACAATAACATCAGTACTACACTGTGATGCTGATATTTACATGGTACACATTTAATGCCTCCTCACCTCCACCCTAACTGTGCCCCCCCAAAATAGCTAAGAGGAGCCTAAGCACACTAACTTGCCCAAGATCTCACCATTAACAAATGGTAAAGCTGAGATTTGAAGTCATGTGATCTGAACCCAGAGACCATATGACCATTACTCTATGCATGAACTCCCTTAACTTCATAAACCTTTATGCAGCCAACAATCCCAAAGTACTGACACAATATAAATCTGTCTTTTTGACTTTTATGTTAAATGAAATGCTTCCATGTTGTCCTAATAAATAAACTGTATCTTCACTTCCTAAATGACTCTTCATCTTGAAATAGTATTTAACATTATTTTCTCTCAACAGTCATGCTCATTTTCACTAACCACAATCAGTACTAAGTTAGAGCCCATACTACCAGAAGTTCCAAGCAAAACAGAAACCAATGTATGTATAATGCAAGAAGATACTTTTCTGGGATTTAAAGATTATATCTTCTACTATATTTCTCTTAGTTCCAACAAGATAACCTCTCTTCCCTACATCCTGGTTCCATTTAGGATCCATTTAGAATCAAGCTCTAAATACCAAGTTCAAATTAGCTTAAGAATAAGAAACAGATCATTCTCCGTCTCGCTATTTAAATAAACCAAAATAAGCCCCGTAAATTGTTAGAGTCGCTTTGGGCAATTGTTCATTCTAGTCTTGAAGATCGATCTAAATGCCCTGGGAAAAGTTAGAAAATTCCAGAAACTGGTTTCCCTAAGAAAGCTGCAGATTCAACCTGACTCCTTGAGATGAAAAAATCCCCTTAAGCTTTAGTTTTTGTCCATTATCTGTGGCAGACATAAAACAAGGAACTTTTTAAAAGATTTTTATTTATTCATTTATGAGAGACAGACATAGGCAGAGGGAGAAGCAGGCTCCATGCAGGGAGCCTGATGTGGGACTCCATCCCAGGACTCTGGGATCATATCCTGAGCCCAAGGGAAGAAGCTCAACCACTGAGTCACCCAAGCGTCCTGGCAAGGAACTTTTCAAAGTACACATCCTTCCACAGTACAGTAAGCAAATAAGCATATTTGTAATTAAAGTGTTACCTTCTTTTAAGTATGTTCCTGTAACTTTCATCCTGTAAGATGAAAATAAGATTTTTGAAGAAATTATTTTAAACAGGCTGAAAGTTTAAGCATTGTCCATAATTTTATTTTGTACTCTAAATTCTCAGTTCCAGACTAATTAAATTATTCTCCATCTCATTAACTACTCCTCCTTATGTTATTCCATTTGTTCCAGAGTTCCTTTTTTTTAATCTGCTGCCTTTTTTATAACATTACCTGACTGTCACCTTTTATACAATAAACACTGTAATTTATCTTGTTCAAACTTTGCAAAAAGAAAAACTCAAACCATACTTGATTACACTGGAGGAAAGTCTATGAAAGTAGTCACTGTCTCAAGTTATTCTAGAATATCGAGGAAGCCTTAGTTCTCAGAAAACAGAAGTGGACAAACCTAATTATAACCAGAAATAGAACAGACAATAAGCTCTACAAAGGACTCAATTACTGAAGATATATTTTCACTGCTTTATGGCTCTTGACTTTTCCTTCACTTACTTTACTACCAAACTACTATTCCTTTATTGATCTCACTATCAGCTCCTTCTCAAAAAGAAATAAAGGAAATTTAAATTGGATAATGTTGCTGATCATTAGCAGCACTGAAAACAGCTGAATCAATTATTAGGCATACAATGAGTCAGAAAGATAATTCCAATGGTGATGTAGAGTACTAACAAAGAAACTAGCATAGTAGCTTTAGAAAGGGAGGACTAAGACAAAAGAATGAGAAAAAATGGTGGTACCTAGACATAGTTATGAAAGAAGAGAAATAGATTTAGTAAATTTTCAAGGTTTCTAATTTGAGATAGGCAGATTATGTGTGCTATGAAAGAACTACAAAAAGGTGGGAGGAGAAGGGGTAAGAATAAAGCTAAGAGAAAAAGCACATACTATATCCCTTTATATATATATATACATGGCTATCTCAGCATCCTGCACCCCAAAAACGTATGTTGAAGATAAAAGAAAAAAACAAATAAAGGATCTCAATTTTATTTTTGCTAACTTTTATAACATTAATCCGAATTTAATTTGCCTACTAAATTGAAGTTTCTGAACTCACAACAAATTGAATAATTACATGAGACTCTTTTTTTCTCTTTCTTTCTGGCTTCCCCCCCCCATTTTCCTTGGTTCTAAATAATACTGCTGGAAGCCTAGAAGTACCTCCAATTAAGTAGTCTCTTCAAAAAGCTGCCAAATTGTAGTCTCTATGATTCACCTAATATCTTATTTTGAGCTTCTAACAGGTACAAATATTATAGCAGAATTTTAAAGTTTGCATTAAGTTACTTGTTTACTAGGTTTGAAACTAAGACTCCAACAATATAAATACAAGATACCACATGTATTAGAGCTCAATAAAACAGCAGTAAATTAATTTACATTACTAATGTCATTTACTTTTGCTACTCAGAAGGATAACTTTTTAAATGTATTCTTCAAACCATGATACTGGGTTGGGAGTGAGGATGGCTGGAAGATGTCCTAAAAGAAAGATTCTTCTTTGTATTTTAAAAATGTCATTTAATTCCCATAATAACCATATGAAAAAAATCTTATAATCATTATTCTTACTTGTACAGATGAAGAAATATAGGCGTTGTTAAATCAATTTATTTCATATCACACAGTTAATAAATAGTACTTAAAATCAAGTCTGTAACATTCCACAAGCCATGTCCTTTACACAACATCACAATGCCTTCAAGTATACCTATGAGTGATATAAGTCAAAATCATGTGATGAATTACAGTGATTCCTTTATCTCTACCTTACTAAAGTAACTCAAAAACATACCATCAAAAGTGAAGTCTGTATCCCCTATAACCATGGACTACTGAAATCTGTGATTCCAGGGACTCAGACATCAGTTTCTCTCACTGAAATATACAATCTCTTGTATTCAGGAAACAAAAGAAATCTCTCAAGCTCTGTGCTTCACTGATAGGCACTGATTTAAGATTAAATTTTCTAAAACAACAAAAATTCCTAATTTTCAAAATGTAACCTTGACAGACTATCCATACATGTATTATTGCAAATCAGACTTTTTAAAAGGCATCCCTTCTCAAAAATCCCTAAAGCTGGTGTACAGCTTGAACAAAGACAAAATACATCTTAAGCCTCATTAGTATAAATGTTCAATGAATATAGATAAACCCCAGAATAAATCCTCAAATACAAATTATCATACTTAGAATAAATGATAACAAAACTAGAAAACTCAGATCTACGGCCTATCTCCACCTCAGCTTCAGAGTTGATATAACCAATTAATAAGGGTTCCAAAGAAATTATTAAAATACTTCCTTAAAGGCAATTCCAGAATTTCCCTATGAAGAACGTGTCACACTCTTGACAGAGGGCTAGATTTGTTTTGACACAGAGTTTCTCAGTCAGACATGTTTAAAATGAGACAGAAAGTTTCAGACTAAGCTACTTCTGGCAGCTCTTAAAGGAATAACGTTCACCAGAAAACAGAGCTCACTGGTAATAAGATTCAACCATGTATATATTATGTTCTGTATAAGTTACTTTTGGGAAATAGACTGGTAAAAATCATTTTCTCAAGTATGAGAATTAAAAAAACGTGAAGTTCAAAAAATACCATAGTGTCTTTTCATTTGACTAGAATTATTCTCATTTGACCCTCCATAGCTTACTCTATTTTGGGCTGTATTTAACCAAGATTTGGTGCATAGAAACCAATTAACATAAGTTTATTATTTCCTAAGAGCAATATATTTGGTTCAACTTAGTCTCAGATTTCCACATACCCAAAACATCCATTTTTTTAAAGATTTTATTTATTTTTTTATGAGAGACACAGAGAGGGAGGGAGGGAGAGAGAGAGAGAGAGAGAAGCAGGCTCCATGCAGGGAGCCTGATGTGAGACTCAATCCCGGGACTCCAGGATCACGTCCTGAGCCACAGGCAGGCACTTAACTGCTGAGCCACCCAAGTGTCCCTCAAAACATCCATCTTTAGATTGATAGTATTCTTCAAGGTTACAATTCAAGATGGTGGGTAGTAAAATCCTGAACTCACCTATTTTCACAGACATAACAATTTACAACAGTATTTGAAATAACTCCCTGTAAAGGGGGCCTAGATAGTGAATGAAAAGACCCTCCACAATATGGGAAAACACCAAGATGGGTAGAAGAAGCAGAGATAAAATCTCGCTAAGTAATAAACCACACCCCAGGTATGGTGCTCCATAGACACTTGAGATTGTGGAACTTCTTTTGGAGCAGGGAAAGATTTAAGCTCCACATCATGCACGCCAACCCTAATATCCTGCACAGGAGAGAGAAGATTAAATGCCTGGCTTTGAAAACCAGAAGGGAGTATATCAGGAAAACTACAGAACTAGAAGGAAAGGAAAACTCACTTTTAAAGGGCTCACACACAGACTTACTCAATCGAGAAACCAATGCAAAAACACCATATCCAAAAAAAGTTCACAAAACAGAGGTAAAGGAAATCTACTTATCACCCTTGGAACAAGCGCCAGAAAGGCAAGAGGCAGGTGGGCCACATTCTAGATATTTTTGCTAGTTCTTCAGCCATGGTGATCCCAACATTGGAAAGTGCCATTTTGGAATCCTCCCTCAAGATGGTTAACGCCAGGGGGAATGTCCCACTAAGAGCCCCACACAACCCAGCATCTCAGCTAGCACTTGCAGGACAATGCGCAGCAATGTGCCTATAGCAGTTGCATCCCTGCCACAACAGGAGGGTACACAAAGCCCACACAGGGAATACCCTCTGGAACATCAGGCTCTGATGGCCAGGGGAGATCAGATTTCTGGGCCCCACAGAACAACTCCTACTTAAGGAATTGGGCCCCACAGAATAACTCCTACCGCTCCTTCAAAACCAAGAGATGTAGCTGAACTATCTAAATCACAAAAACCAATAGAATGCTGCGCAAAAAAGAGAAGAATACATTCCAAACAAAAGAACAAAACAAAATCTTAGAAAAAGAAAGAAACAAACTGGGAGATGGGCAACCCACCCAATAAAGAATTTAAAATAATGGTCATAAAGACGTTTACCAAACTCATGAAAGGATGAACATCAACAGAGATAGAAAAGATATCCATACCAAGACACAGTATAACTAAAGTGTCAAAAACTAAAGACAATCTTTTTTTTTTTTTTTTAAGATTTATTTATTTTAAGGAGAGACAGTGCAGACAAGCACAGGGAGGAGTGGAGGGGGAGAGAGAGGAAGAGAGAACCTTGAGCAGATTCCCTGCTGGGCGTGGAGCCCTACACAGGGCTAGATCCCATGACTCTGAGATTATGACCTAAGTCGAAATCAAGAGTTGGACACTTAACTGACTGTGCCACCCAGGAAAACCAAAGATAAAGACGATTCTAAAAGCAGCAGGAAAAGGCAATTAGTTATACATAAGAGACTCCCCACAAGATTATCAACTAATTTTTCAGCAGAAATTTTACAGGTCTGAAGAGAGTAGGCATGATATATTTAAAGTGCTAAAAAGTGGGGGGGGCCTGGGTGGCTCAGTCGGTTAAGCATCTGCTGTCAGCTCAGGTCATGATCCCAGGGTCCTGGGATCCAGCCCCATGTCCAGCTCCCTGATCACCGGGGAGCCTGCTTCCCCCTCTTCCTCAGCTTGCCACTCCTCCTGCTTGGGCACACACACTCTCTCTCTCTCTCTGTCTAATAAATAAATAAAATCTTAAAAGGGGGCGGGGAGGGGCACACGGGTGGCTCAGTGGTTAAGCATCTACCTTTGGCTCAGGTCATGATCCTGGGGTCCTGGGATCAACTCCCACATCAGGCTGCCCATAGGGAGCCTCCTCTGCCTATGTCTCTGCCTCTCTCTGTGCCTCTCATGAAAAAATTTTAAAAATCTTAAAAAAAAAAAAAAAAACTTTAAATAAATCAAGCGCTGAAAAGGAAACAACTTACCACTGAGGATACTCTCTGAGCAAGGTTATCATTTAGAATTGAAGAGTTTATAAAGTTTACAGATTCCCAAATAAGAAAAACCTAAGAGTTCATCACCACTAAACAGCTTTACAAGAAATATTAAAATGTTAAAAGGACTTCGTTAAGCACAAAAGAAAAGGCCAAAACTAAAAAATAAAAGAAAACATATGAAAGAAAAAAAAACTCACTGGTACAAGCAAACATATAGAAAAAGTAGTGGATTGACCACTTATTAAGCTAGTATGAAGATTAAAAAAAAAAAGTAGTAAAATCACCTAAATCTACAATAATGAGTTAAGGGATACATTAAATAAAAAGACATAAAATAAGATGTCAAAAACAAAACACAGTGAAAGAAAAGAATAAAAGTGTAGTGCTTTCAGAATGTGTTAGAATTTAAACCACCAACTTAAAATAGATAGCTATATACATAGGTTGTTATATATGAGCCTCATGACAACCACAAACCAAAAAAAACGTATGATACACAAAAAATAAAGAGAAAGGAATCCAAACATAACAATAAAAAAGTCAACAAATCACAATGAAGAAAACAAAAGAGAACAGAAAACTACAAAACCAAACAGAAAACCATTAACAAAAGGCAAATAAATACGTATCTATCAATAATTATTTTCCATGTAAAAGGACTAAATTCTCCAATAAAAAGATATAAGTGATTAAATGGATTCAAAAAATAAGATCTATCTATATACAGCCTACAGGAGATTCTGGATCTAAAGATACACAGACTGAAAAATAAAAGGGGGGAAAAAAGATATTCCATGCAAATGGAAATGAAAAGAAAGCTGGGGTAGCAATACCTAACATCAGACAAAATGAGAGGAGCAATATTTGTATCAGACAAAATGAACTTTAAAACAAAGGCTATAAAGGGAAACAAGCAGATTATGTAATTACAAAGGGATCAATCATATAAGAAAATAGATAAAATACATGTAAATATTTATGCAGAAGTCATAGGAGAATCTAAATATAAAGCAAATATTGGTAGACACAAAGGGAGAAATTGACAGTAATATAGTAACAGTAGGGGATTTTACCAGCCCACTTATATTAATGAATACATCATCCAGACCTCGAACAACACATTAGACCATGTATACTAAACAGATACATATGGAACATTCCATCCCAAACCAGCAGGATATATATTCTTCTCAAGTACATACGGAACATTTTCCAGAATATTATCATGTTAAGCCACAAAAGAAGTCACAAGTCTAATTTTAAAAAGACTGATCTTTTCCAACCACAATCATCTGAAACTAGGAATCAACTACAGGAAGAAAACTAGAAAAAACACAACACATGGAGACTGAACAATATGCTACTAAACAACCAATGAGTCAATAAAGAAATCAAAGAGGAAATCAAAAAAATATCTTAAGACAGCTGAAAATGGAAACACACTGCTCCAAAATCAATAGGACACAGCAAGAGCAATTTTAAGGAGGGAGTTTCTAGCAATACAAGCCCACCTCAATAAATAAGAAAAACCTAAAATAAACAACCTGACCTTACACCTAAAGGAACTAGAAAAAGAAACAAAGTCTAAAGTTAGTAGAAGGAAGGAAATAATAAAGATCAGAATGAAAATAGAGAATAAAAATGGGTAGAGACTTCAAAAAGGTAAAAAAGATTAATGAAACTAAAAGCTAGTTCTTTGAAAAGATAAACAAAACTGATAAACCTTTAGTAAGACTCATCAAAAAAAAAAAAGGAAAGGGGATGCAAATAAATAAAATCAGAAATGAAAGAGGAGAAATTACAACCAATGCCACAGAAATATAAAGGACCATATTAGTATGAAAATTTAGATAGCAAAAAATTGGACAACCTAGAAAAAAATGGATGCATTCCTAGAAATACAACCTTTTAAGACTGAATGAGAAAGAAACTGAAAATCTGAAAGAAACTGAAAATTACTTACTAGTAAGGATACTGGATGAATAATCAAAAAATACCCAACAAAGAAAAGTCCAGAACCAGACAACTTTCACAGGTGAATTTTACAAAACATTTATAGAAGAATTAATATCTATCTTTCTCACACTATCCTAAAAAACTGAAGAGAAAGGAATTCGTTCAAGCTCATTTTACAAGACCAGCATTACCATGTCCTAAATCAAAGACACTACAAAAAAGAAAATTGCAGGCCAATATTGCTAATGAACATAGATGCAAAAATCCTCAACAAAACATTAGCAAGCCAAAAAAAAAAAAAAAAAAAAACATTAGCAAGCCAAATTTGACAATACAATTAAAGGATCATATACCGTGATCAAATGGGATATATTGCAGGGATCTAAGAATGGTTCAACATCCACAAATTAATCAATGTGCTACAATGCATTAACAAAAGGAAGGATAAATAACATATGATCATCTCAAAAGATGCAAAAAAAAAAAGAAAAAAGCATTTCACTTAATTCAACATCCATTTATGATAAAATCTCTTAGCAAAGTGAGTACAGAGGGAATGTACTTCAGCATCATAAAGGCCACATATGACAAGGTAAAAGCTAACATTTTATTCAATGATGAAAAACTGAAACTTTTTCCTGTTCAGGAAGATCAAGAATAAGACAAGGATGTCCACTTCCAACACTTTAATTCAACATAGTGTTGGACATAGCAGCCATAGCAATCAGACAAGAAAAAAAATAAAAGGCATCTAAATTGGAAAAGAAGAAGTAAAACATACTGTTCACTGATGAAATGACACTATAAATAGACATCCTTAAAGCCTCTACCCAAAGACTATTGGACTAAAGGAATTCAGTAAAGTTGCAAGGGACAAAAATCAACATTACAGAGACCTGTTTCATCTTCTATACACTAATGACAAACTATAAGAGAAATTAAGAAAACAATCCCATTTACAATTGCATTAAAAAGAGTAGATAGGAATAAATTTAACCAAGGAAGTGAAAGGCTTCTATATTGAAAACTGTATGATGATGAAAAAAAATTGAAGACACAAAGAAATGTAAAGATACAGTATGTTTATGGATTGGAAGAATTCATATTGTTAAAGTGTCCATACTATCCAAAGCAATCTACAGATTCAATGCAAATCATATCAAAATTACAATGGCATTTTTCACAGAAAGAACAAATTATCCTAAAATTTGTATGGAACAACAAAAGACCCCAAATGGCCAAAAAGAACTTGAGAAAGAAGAACAAAGATGAAGATATGCTCCTTAATTTCAAACTATACTGCAAAGCTATACTACTAACTATATTACTAATCAAAATAGTATAATACTGGCATAAAAACAGAAACACAGCTCAATGGAATAGAAGAGATAGCCCAAATATAACCCCATACTCATATGGTCAATTAGTCTATAACAAAGGAGACAAGAATGTACTGTGGGGAAAAGACAGTCTCTTCAATAAACAGTGCCAGTAAAACTGGACAGCTGCATGAAAAAAATAAAACTGGACCACTCTCTTACACCATAAACAAAATTCAACTCAAAATGGATTAAAGACATGAACGGGGACACCGGGGTGGATAAGTAGTTGAACATTTGCCTTTGACTCAGGTTGTGATCCTGGGGTCCAGGGATCAACTGCTGCATCAGGATCCCCGCAGGGAGCCTGCTTCTTCCTCTGCCTATGTCTCTGCCTCTCTCCTTTCTGCCTCTCATGAATAAATAAAATCTTTTAAAAAATAAAAAGATATAAATGGAAGACCTGAAAGCATAAAACTCCTAAAAGAAAACAGGCAGTAAAGCTCACTGACATTCACCTTAGCCATATTTTTTATCTGTCCCTTCAGGCAAGGACAACAAAAGTAAAAATAAACAAATGGGATAACATCAAGCTAGATAGCTTTTGTACAACAAAGAAAACCATCATCAAAAGAAAATGCAACCTCCTCAACAGGAGAAGTTACCTGCAATAATATATCCAATAAGGGATTAACAACCAAAATACATAAAGTCTAAAAACCCAATATCAAGAGACAATCCAATTTAAAAATGGACAGAGGACCAGAATACACATTTTTTCAAAGTAGACATACAGATGACCAAAAAAGCACAGATGGCCAAAAAACATTGAAAAGATGCTCAATATGGCTAACCATCATGGAAATGCAAATCAAAACCACAATGAGATATCATCTCACACCTGTCACAATAGCTAGTATCAAAAAGACATAACAAGTGTAACAAGTGTTGGTGAGGATGTGGAGAAAAAAGAACCTTTATGCACCACTGGTGGGAATGTAAAGTGGCTCTGCCACAATAGAAAACAATATGAAAGTTCTTCAAAAAATTAAAAGTAGAGGACTACCATACAATCCAAGCAATTTTACTTCTAGATATTCACCCAAAAAAGTGAAAATATTAATTTGAAAAGACGTATGCACCCCTATGTTCACAGCAGCATTATTTATAATAGTTAAGATATGGAAGCAGCCTACAAGTGCACTGACAGATTAATGGATAAAGAAGATGTGGTGTATACACACATACAAAATACAAAAAAAAAAAAAAAGAAAGAAAGAAAGAAAAGAAAGAAATCTTATCATTTGCAACAATATGGATGGACCTCAAGGGTTTTATGCTAAGTGAAATAAATCAGATGGAGAAAGACAAACACCATATGACTTCATATATATGTGGAAAATAAAAAGTACAAATGAACACACAAAAACAAAACAGAAACAGACTCAGATACAGAAAACAAACTGATGGTTACCAGAGTTGAGGGGGTGGAGCTGGAGGGATGAACTAAATAGGTGAAGGGGATTAAGAGGTACAATCTTTCAATTATAAAATAAAAACAGGATGTAATTAAGATACAGCATAGGGAATACAGTTACTAACATTGTAACATCTTTGTATGGTGACAAATGATAACTGTGGTGACCATTTCAGAATGTATATAAATATCAAATCACTATGTTATACACCTGAAATTAATAATACTATATGTCAATTATTCTTCAATAAAAAACAACCATCACCTAAGTGTGTCTTTGCATGACTGACTCATTAACTTGGCTTTTTAAAGGAGTCAAGCTCTTAAGGCACCTGGGTGGCCCAGTCAGTTGAGTATCTGACTCCTGATTTCAGCTCAGGTTGTAATCTCGGGGTTGTGGGATCAAGCCCCAAGTCAGGCACTGCACTCACTGCAGAGTTCCTCTCCCTCTATCTCCGCCCCCACCCCCACACACCTCACCCACTCACTCTCTCCTTCTCTCTCAAATAAAATCTTAAAAAAAAAAAAAAAAGAAAAAGAGGCAAGCTCTTAAACCACAACAGTAATAATCACAGAATACTAAGTACTTTTATAAAATCACATAATCCAAACACACAAACTCTAAGTACCATGTTTATCAGAAAATCCTAAAACTTTTTGGGACTTCAAGTCTCAGTAAATCTCAAATATAAGTAATATACTGAATTACATGTACAAAAGTATCTCATTTTTATTAACCAAAACTCTCCTCAACAGCACTTCTCATTTTTAGAACTTAAAAGTACCATTTTAATCATCCCACAAAGTTTAAATTATATCCAGAAGAGTTTGTCTGGGCAGGAAAACAGGACAAAATATATTCAAAAAGGAAAAAGGAGATAATCTTTCAGTAACCAGAATACTTGACCATGTAAGAAAACAAAATTCACCATATGCAAGGTTTCATCTTATCAACTTCTAGGGTTAAAGATCAGAAAAGTGTACTTCATTTTGGGGAAGGGTAACAGTAAATATTAAATGTATATATTAACATGCTCAATTGTGACAAACAAATCTTGTCAGAATTCTAAGAGTTAAGCAAAACGAATAAAGAGCTTTGTTAACTTCCAATAATGCAAAACAGAAATTATATTTATCCTTTGTGTAATAATAGATGTTTTCATGATACTGAGTAGACTTTTTTCACACAAAGATCACTCACCAGATTATCGTGACTACTGTATCAAACTCTGAGAAACTGATAAATCATGTAAGCTTGCTCTAGTTCTAGGTACATTTACCTTATGAGTTTCTCTTCTAAATTGTGATAAACTAAAACACAAGAAAAACAGGCCTCTTAATCTCATCACTACTCTACTGCCCACCTCCCTGCCCCTGACACCATGAAGTCAAACTCCTTGGTATAGTCTAATTTTCCCCAAATGTTCTTACTTTATTACTATTTACTCAAATCTTCAATTACTTATAATATGTGGAACATGAGAATATTATAATTAATGTAATGCAAAATAAGGGGCTGATACAGTATTTTAGTAAGGAAAACTATGATTACTGTTTATTAATTTGCATGGAAATCTTTTAAGGGATTTATCTATTTATTTTCTATTTATCTATTTATTTATTTATTTATTTATTTGAAAGAAAACAAATAGGGTGGAGGTGCAGAGGGAGAAACAGACTCCCCACTGAGCAGGGAGACTGACGCAGACAGGGCTCGATCCCCAGACCCTGAGATGATGACCTGAACCCAAGGCAGACACTTAACTGATTGAACCATCCAGGTGCCCCTATATGGAAAATTTATATAACTTTAATATGAAAACGAAATAAAATAATTAGCACAAGAAATATTTAATATAATTAGATATGAAAGAATGTCTGTTAGAAAAGTTAATCATAGCCCTTTATTTTGGTAAACCTTCATGAGAGTTCAGAACTCATACATTTAAAAACTCTTTTTCTTAAAACCCAAATATACACTTTGATAAATAGGTCACTTTTATACTGAATAAAAACAACAACAAAAAAGCCAAAACTCGCAAATCATATCAGGGCCCCCAAAGAAGGATCCCAATACACACCAATAGCTTCAGATAAAACAGGAAATTCCAACTCTGACAACATAATAGGAAAGTGAGTAAAAATGGCTTAATCAAATTCCCTCCAACAGTTAATTCAATTTTATGGAAGAGAATGGTTGCCCATGCAAAACCTGCCAAAGCTATTAGATTAAAATCAAGTATTTTCCAGAATATCTTTATGAAATGAAATACACAGATAATATCCCAGAGAAAAGAAGTGATCTAAATAAACAGGTAATTATTTAAAAATATGTAAAAAAAAAAAAAACCCTACATCATTATTTGCAAGAAATTTGAGTATTATTAGATTAAGGTAATTTATAACCTATTAATACAGACTGTAATTTAAAATATTTTCTCAATAACATCTAGTGTGTGCTACAAAAAATTCCATGTATGATAGCGAATAAAAATGGAATATAAATTTAATCTACTTGGAAGTTTTACATAATTACCTGTGGTCACTTGTAAAATCCCTCCAGCTACACTTTTACTTGGAACTCTATATAATTTGAAATCACATTATTAATCTTTCTATATCTAACTATATTTGAAATCTGCAGTTATCAAAGATTATGAAGGCAAAGAAATCAAGGTTGATCAAATACACACATACACAAACTACACTATATTTGCAAATTCATAGCTGACCCTCTCAGTCCCCAATTCAGTTTCATTCCTGCTGACTTCTGAAGAGCTGCCATCAGTACCACAACCTACAGGATTCAGAATAGGACCTGGTGTAACCAAAGAGAAAAAAGACTTCTCATTTCTTGGAGAAGAAACTAATAGTCTTTTTGTTTACGAAATTTAATGGGAATTTCCTGTTACTAAAATACTGTATATTATGCAACCCATTAGGAGCAAAACTATAACATCATTTCAATAGACTCAGAAAATAATATTTCTGTAATATTCAACAGCATTAATGCATTTAAAAATTAAATGCAAATTTTACCTAGAAAAAGTGATGAAGTGAATGGAATGCATCTCTCCAAAAATCTACAGCAAACATAATACATAATGGTGGCACATCACAAGCACTGCTCTTTAAAAAAGAGTAAGACACAGGTGACCACTATCACCACTTTTACTCGACTGTACTAAAATTTCAAGATAGAACAGTAAAACAAAAGGCATAATGAGTAAAAAAAAAAAAAAAAAAAGAAAAGAAAAAAAAAGAAAGGAGGAAAAACAAACTTTTCATTTCTTTCAGATATATATCCTGGATCAAGAGATCCAGGAGGATCTACAGCCATTTTATAAAATTTTAAGAGAATTTAGAATGTCTTCTGGATATATACAAAAATAAGGTTTTTTGCTTTTGATTAATATGTCTACTTTCCCTAATCCATGATTCTCTTTCTTTTTTTGTGTGTTCTTATGTTCGCTTAAGTCCTCATTAATGGAGTTGTCAATGAGAACTACACTATATATTAAGTGCCAAGGGTTACCAATGGGATAATGTGCCTCCCTTCTCAGATCTGTTACATTTTCATTGCTTTCTATTCTTAGACCAAATTACCCCCTGTAATTAAAATATCCTTTTCAGTTGCTGGTCTTTGGCCACATCATCAGAGTTGGCCAATATCTCTAAGTATATCCTAAAATGTCTCCAATATATCCTATTTCTTTCCTATATCAGAATCAACCAGTCACAACTTCTTATTCCCAGCAAAAAAAAAAAAAAAAAGGTTCAATTTACTTAAAGAATCATTTTGCAACTGCCAAAAACGAGAGCACTTTGCCAGGTCCCTGTCCCGCCCTGCAGCCTTCAGTGGTATTCCTATTTATTCCTCATCATTTGCCTTACCAGCATCTTGCTTCCTAGACCTCAGTATCATACAAAAGTCTGAAATAAATTACTCACTACATGTTTTCAGAGGATTCCCACTGTTTATATAGGTCACTTCATTTACAGGCTTACTCACCATACTTTTCTCATTACCTATCTCTAATTCAGCTTCTAATCCATGGTAGATTTTTCAAAATAATCACTCATTTCATATTTTACAAATGTTTCAAGTCTAGCAAAATACAGTACTAGCATTACTTGGCTATTTAACTTTCCAAAAACTCTTCACATTTTTCTTCAACATTATCTTTTTTTTTTTTTAAGATTTTATTTATTCATTCATGAGATACATAGAAAGAGGCAGAGACATAGGCAGAGGGAGAAGCAGGCTCCACTCAGGGAGCCTAATGTGGGACTCGATCCAGGGTCTCTGGGATCACGCCCTGGGCCAAAGGCAGGGGCTCAACCGCTGAGCCACCCAGGCGTCCCAGCGTTATCTTTACAAAAGTAACAAAAGTACAAAAGTCCCTTTTATATAACTCTTGCCAGTTTCAAATACTGAAATTGTTCTCCTAAATGTAATGTCCTTTCCTAAATCTTTATATTTCTTGATTTCTCTATAGCCCTAATAACCAGGATCTCCTTCCTAAAATTATCTCTTTGCCTTTCTATAATTTTTCCTCCAACAAAAAAACCATCAGTTTCTGACCCATTTTCTTTTTTTTTTTTTAAGAATTTTTTTTTTTAATAATTTTTTTTTTTTTAATTTATGATAATCACACACACAGAGAGAGAGAGGCAGAGACACAGGCAGAGGGAGAAGCAGGCTCCAAGCACCGGAAGCCCAACGTGGGATTCGATCCTGGGTCTCCAGAATCGCGCCCTGGGCCAAAGGCAGGCGCTAAACCGCTGCGCCACCCAGGGATTCCCCCCATTTTCTGATGATGCAACAAAACACGGACAATTTATAATTCAGTAGTGAATTATAAAACATTGAAAAGAACAGATATTCATAAGCTCATACCAATGATCAATGATCGAACGAATAAACAGAGTTAACCCTTGAACATTACACAGGGGTTAAGAGCCCCAACATTTCACACAGTCAAAAAATCCACAAACTTTGACTCTCACAAAACTTAATGACTAATAGCCTACTGTTGACCAGAGCCTTATTCATAACGTAAACAATTAATACATATTTTGTATGTTGTATCTATTATATACTATATTCTTAAAACTAAACTAGGGAAAAGAATATTAAGACAATCAGAAGAAAGAGAAAATATATTTATAGTACTGTACTGCATTTAATTGGAAAAAATACACATATAAGCGAACCCATAGTTTAAACCCACATTGTTCAGGGTCAACTGTAAATCAGTCAGTCAATGAATGGTTTTTGCTTACATTAGAATACTGATGTTGACTGGAAAGAGGGCCAGAACTGGAATACCAGGAGTTTTCACCCATTACAGAAAAAATTGTCCAAAAAAAAGGAAAAACTGTCCAGGGAAGAATCATCAATAGATGCTAAATCTAGGTGGAAATTTTGATGAGGAGCAGGATATTCACATGATCTTAAACTGTTTCCCCACCGACTGCTTATTATATTATAGAAAAAACTGTAACTAGAGTGAAGAAATCTGACAACAGTTTGAGCAAATGATAAAAATTAACATCACCAACCAAATGAGAAAAACTAACATCACCAAAGTGCCTCCAGATGTGATTTCCTGAGATGGACATAACCTCATCTATGCAGTATTCTGAGTGGAATGCATAACTCGAATATAATCATGAGGAAATAGCAGACAATCCCAAATAAATAGTGATAGACAGATAGATAGACAAATGAGATAGACAAATGAAAGACCATTTTATTAAAAAATGCCAATGTCATAAAAGACAAAGAAAGGCCTTAGAACCATTTCAGATTAAAGAAAGGTAAAGAGACATGACAACTAAATGCAATAACTGATCCTAGACAGGACTCTTACTGAAGGGGGAAAATGCTATAAAAATATTATTGGGTCATGTGACAAGAATATGAATGATAGGTTAGATAAAAGTTTATATCCATGTTAAATTTACTGATGCTGTTCATTGTACTAGTTATGGAAGAAAATATCCCTATTCTTAGGATATACACAGTGATGTACTTTTAGCATACTAGATCAATCTCTTCAAACTCTATTCAAAGAGTTCAGAGGAAAAAAATTATGTGTGTAAGGGTTGAAGGAAAAAGGAGATAAAATATCCTAATGATAAAGCCAACGGGGTAAAATCTTAACAGTAATTGAATCCAGGTAAAGATTATACTATTCCTACTCTTACAACTCTTCTCTAAGTTTGAATTTATTCCTACTTAGAAGTATTTTTTTTCTTACCAGCCATTTACTCTTTTTCCTATCATTTTAATTCTGTGGGACAGTGAGAGTGAGGCTTCATGACGTGAAATAATCAGCAGATCAGTCCAGTCTTATTCCAGAGTCTAGCACTGGTTTTAACTATCATATATATACATACTATGCTTGGTGTGTTAGATTTATTTAATGTTCTGTTTCATATTTGTGCCAGATTTAGCCTTTTACTGTTAAGATTTCTAAAGTTTTTTGGTCTTCCCTAGCTTACTTACCTTTGGAAATTCTCTTTCCTCATTGTCTTTCCTGTTTTCCCCAACTGTAGACCCCTGTCACTACAATTCCATCCTGTCTCTGGCTCTCCAGCATACAGTATTCTGGCCAACGTTATTTTTTACAGATCTCCAGGAAAAATCCTATGTTCTGGATTCTAGCTCTCATACATTTATCAGAATGTATTCTATTCATTCCAATAAACAACCAGAGTGCAGAACTGTATATTTCACAGTACTGTTGGGCCCAAGGCCAAGTACAGAACCTATTGGCTATTAAGGATTTCAGTAAAGGATTTCAGTAAACATTTACTGAACTCAAATGTTTAACTTGTTCCATTGTTCTTGGTTTTCCTCATTCTAGCAAACACAGGAATGCTCTATTTCCTCCCCTCCATTTACACACCAAATATGACTGGGATCTACTCAATATTTACTTTCTAAGTTATTTGAGCCCTGAAAATGTCTGCCATGTTCAACCCCTTCAGCATACAAGGGCTGGTAACTTTAGAAAATACGAGAAAGCCTGTTTTAAGTGCCCTAATGTCATGACAATTTTCAAAACATCTATTTTGATCAAAAAGAATACTGGAGGAGAGGCTTAAGATAGAGGAAGAGTAGGGTGACACGAAGCTTGCCTCCTCCCTCGAATACAGCTAGGTAAATATCAAATCATTCTGAACACCCAAGAAATTCATCGGAAGTCTTGGAGAACAAAGCTACATGTCTTCAAACAGAAAACACCACCAGTGGAAGGTGGAAGGTAGGAATAGTGGAGGGTTGATTCCTGGGAGAAAGGTGCTACAGGCACTGCACAGGGGAGGGAGCTCTGATCATGTAGGGAGTACTGAGAGGGAAAGTGGGGAAAAAAAAAGAAAAGAAAGAGTGAAAACATGTGCAGGGAACTACACAAGAAAACTATTCCCCAAAACCACTGACTGGGGAAAAAGGAGAGAGTTTTAATACAGCCAGTTTTTTATAAACAGCAGGGCACAGATTCTGAAGTTTTGGAGGTCAGTACCATAACCAAGGTGGCTCCCAATGGGCTTAGGGGTACTCTGGTGGAGAAGTAGAGCAGGCACTGCAGTCAGAGGATCCCCGGGGTTGCACAAGGAGAAGCAGCTCCTCTGCTGGAATGCATTTTGTGGAGGTGATACAATTTCTCCTCTCGCCAAGGACTCTGGGGGCTCCATTGAGCTGCCCTGTTCACCAGTATGGGAACAAGTAGACTCCTTGGCTGAGGGCAGCATATCCTCGTGCTGGCTCTGTGTTGGGATACACCATAAACTCCATGCAGTCACGGGACTATTTGCTGGGATGAGCCAGCACAAGCCACAGCAAAGTGAGATCCTCCCCCAGGTACCCACTGAGTAGGTCTCTGAAGTGTTGGGCCAGGAAACATGGCCACATCTGAGATAAAACACTGGAGTGTTGTATCACCAGGAAGCCAGCTTAGTCAAAGAGGGCATCTGACAGAAGCCGAGGACACAGGGATGGTGTTTGCTCATCTGTGGGCTTCCTCAAGAGCGGTGGGCATGCATTTCCTACTCCAGAGAGAAAGAAAGACAGGGAAGCCCTTTTCATCCATCTCCCACCAGAAGTGATAGAACTTGGTGAGCTAAACAGCACCACCAAGTGGAGAAAGGAGCCGCTACAAACTCCACCCCCCTGAGCCCTGCAGATGCAACTCCTCTAGGGCAAATACACGTGAGAATGAGAGCAGCAGGCCTCTCCCCTGTAAGACCAGGACAAACATCTCACCTGCACCAAGTGTACTGATCACAGAGTACTGCAAACTTCAGCCCTATCAGAAACAGGATCTAGATTCCTTTAGGTTTATGTTTTAGATACAAAAAGAGAAGTATTTTTATGTTATTTATTTTTTTACTTATCTTTTTTTGTCTCTTTTTCTAGCTTCTCACAGCAAGCAGACCAAAACACCTAGCTTCATTTTTTAATTTTTATTTTATTTTGCTTTTTATTTTTACCTCCAAAATGACAGAACAGAGGAATTCACCCCCAAAAAATGACAAGGAAGAAATGATGGCCAGGGATTTAATCAATACAGATGTAAATAAGATGTCCAAAACTAGAATTTAGAACAATTATAAGGAAACTAGCTGGGCTTGAAAAAAGCATACAAAACACTAGAGAATCCCTTACTGAAGAGAAAAAAGAGCTAAAAGCTAGTCAAACCAACTTTGAAAATGCTAAAACGAAGATGCAAACTTGAATGGATGCCATAAAATAAGGATGGATGAAGTAGAGGAACAACAGTACTACAGAAGATAAAATTATGGAAAATAATGAAGCTGAAAAGAAGATGGAAACAAAGGTAATGGACCACAAAGGTAGACTTAGGGAACTCAGCAGCTCATTAAAGCAGAATAATAGTCATATCATAGGAGCCAGAAGATGGGGAGAAAAAAGGGGCAGAAGGTTTATTTGAGCAAATTATAGCTGAAAACATCCCTAACGTAGGGAAGGGCACAGACATCAAAATCCAAGGAACATAGAGAAGTCCCATTAAATTCAACAAGACCAGTCATCACCAAGGCATACCATAGTCAAATTCTCAAAATACACAGACAAGGGAAGAATGTTGACAGCTGCAAGGGAAAAAAGTCCTTAACCTACAAGGGAAGATGGGTCAGGTAGCCAGCAGATCTGTCCACAGAAATTCAGCAGGCCATAAGAGAATGGCAGGATATATTAAACATTCTGAACGGGAAAAATATGCAGTCAAGAATACTTCATCCAGCAAGGCTGTCATTCAGAACAGAAAGGGAGAAAGAGAGTTTCCCAAACAAAAACTAAAGGAGTTTGTGACCACTAAACCAACCTTGTAAAAAATATTAAGGAGAACTCTGAGGTGGGCGGGGGTGGGAGGGGGGGACCAAAAGCAACAAAGACTGGAAAAGGAAATGTCAACAGAAACACCAATTCTACAAGTAATACTATGGTGCTAAATACATATCTTTCAATAATCACTATGAATGTGAATGGACAAAATGCTACAATCAAAAGACAGTATCAGAATGGATTAAAAAAAAAAAGACCCATCCATATGCTATCTAAATGAGGAGACTCATTTTAGACATAACGACATCTGCAGCTTGAAAGTGAGGGGATGGAGAACCATCATCTCCATCCTCACAAATGGAGAACCATCTATCATGCTAATGGCTGACAAAAGAAAGCCAGAGTAGTCATACTTCTATCAGACAAACGATTTTAAACCAAAGACTGTAACAATAGTTGAAGAGCATTATATTATAATTAAGGGATCTATTCATCAAAAAGATCTAATAATTGTAAATATTTATGCCCCCAACTTGGGAGCACCCAAATATATAAACTGATAACAAACATAAAGAAACTCATTAATAATAATACAGTAATAGTAGGGGAATTTAACACTCCACTCACAGCAATGGATAGATAATCCAAGCAAAAAAATCAACACAGAAACAATGCATTTGAATGACACACTGATCCAGATAGAACTTAACAGATATATTAAGAGCATTTCATCCTAAAGCAGCAAAACACACATTCTTTTTGAGTGCACACAGAACATTCTCCAGAATAGATCACATACTGGGTCACAAATCAGCCCTCAACAAGTACATAAAGACTGAGATCATACTATGCGTATTTTCAGAGCACTACACTATGAAACTTAAAGTCTACCACAAGAAAAAAATTGGAAAGACCACAAATATATGAAAGTTAAAGAACATCCTACTACAGAATGAATGGGTTAACCAGGCAATTAAAGATGAAATTTAAGTACATGAAAGCAAATGACAGTGAAAACGTAATACTCCAAAACCTTTGGGATGCAGCAAAGGAAGTCCTAGAGGGAAGTATACTGCAATATAGTATTGTCTCAAGGTCTACCTCAAGGAGTAAGAAAAGTCTCAAATACCCAATCTAACATTATACCTAAAGGAGCTAGAAAAGGAACAGCAAATAAAGCCTAAAGCCAGCAGAAGGGAAATAAAAAGATTAGAGCAGAAATAAATGATACAAAACCAAGAAAAAGAAAAACAGTAGACCAATGAAGCTAAGAGCTGGTTCTTCTAAAGAATTAATAAAATTGGTAACCTCCAGCCAGACTTACCCAGAAGAAAAGAGAAAGGACCCAAATAAATAAAGTCATGAATGAAAAGCGAGAGATCACAACCAAACCACAGAAAAACACTTATAAGAGGATATTACGAAAAATTATATGCCAACAAGCTGAGCAATCTGGAAGAAATGGATAAATTCCTTGAAACATACAAACTACCAAAACTGAAATGGAAGAAATGGAAAATTTGAACAAATAACCAGCAAAGAAATTGAAACAATAACCAAAAATCTCCCAACAAACAAAAGTCCAGGGCCGGATATCCCAGGGGAATTCTACCTGACATTTGAAGAAGATGTAAAACCTAGTCTTCTTAACTATTCCAAAAATAGAAATGAAAGGAAAACTTCCAAACTCATTCTACAAAATTAGCATTATCTTGATTCCAAAACCAATGAATCCGCTAAAAAAGGAGGCCAATTATTACAGGCCAATATCTCTGATGAACATGATGCAAAAATTCTCAACAAGACACTAGCAAACTGAATTCAACAGTACATTAAAAGAATTACCACAATCAAGTGGGATTTATTTCTGGCCTGCAATAGTGGTTCAATATTCACAAATAAATCAACATGATACATCACACTAATAAAAGAGAGAATAAGAACCATATGACCCTCTCAAAATACAAAAAAAAAAAAAAAAAAAAAAGCATTTGAGAAAATACAGCAACCATTCTTGATAAAAATCCTGAACAAAGTAGGGATATACTGAACATACTTCAACATCATAAAGGCCATATATGAAAGACCCACAGCTAATATCCTCCTCAATGGGTAAAACTTAGAGCCTTTCCCCTACAGTCAAGGATAAGACAAGGATGTTCATTCTCACCATTACTATTTAACATAGGACTAGAGGTCTTAGCCTCAGCAATCAGACAAAAGGAAATAAAAGGCATCCAGATCAGCAAGGAAAAAGTCAAATTTACACTCTTTGCAGATGACATGATATTCTATGTAGCAAACCTGAAAGACTCCACCAAAAAACATTGCTAGAACTCAGCAAAGTCACAGGATATAAAGTCAACATTCAGAAACATGTTGCATTTCTATACACCAAAATGAAACAGCAGAAAAAGAAATCAAAGGGATGTCTAGGTGGCTCAGCAGTTGAACGTCTGCCTTTGGCTCAGGGCATGATCCCGGAGTCCTGGGATCAAGTCCCACATCGGGCTTCCTGAATGGAGCCTGCTTCTCCATTTCTCTGCCTCTTTCTGTCTCTCAAGAATTAATAAAAATCTTAAAAGAAAAAGAAAAAGAAAAAGAAAAAGAAAAAGAAATGAAGGCATCAATGCCATTTGCAACTGCACCAAAATCAATAAAATACCTAGGAATAAACCTAACCAAAGAGGTAAAAGATCTGTATTCTGAAAACTATACAACACTTATGAAAGAAATTGAAGAGGACACAAAGAAATGGAAAAGCATTCCACGTTCATGGATGGGAAGAACAAACATTGTTAAGATGTCTCTATTACCCAAAGTAGTCTAACATATTAAATACAATCCTTATCAAAACCTTATGTCAGGGTCCTGGGATAGAGCCTCCCTGCTCAGTGGGGAGTCTGCTTCTCCTTCTCCCTCTGCTACTTCCCCTGCTTGTGCTTTCCTGCGTTCTCTCTCAAATAAATAAAAAATAAAATTTTTAAAAAGAAAAAGAAAGAAACCACCAGCTTAACATCAACAGGAGAATATGAAGCTTCCCATGTCTGATACAAAGTAGTGGCTGATTCTAATTGCAATTACTTACAGATCAAATCCCTGTGAGTTCTAGATTAAATACTTGTCTTCTTCAGGGTCCCAGTACAATTCTGATGTGAGCTTCCCACTGCCTCCTCGAACTCCAACTGCAAATGCCCAACTCCATTATCAGCACCCCACAATTAAAACATGTACATACTGAGCAAATGAGAGGTTTTGAGTCAGAAGCACTACAGTAGTGCTTCTCAAATTTTAATGGGCATGCAAATGGAAATTTGATAAAAACACAGTAGGCATGGGGCCGAATCTTCTATATTCTAACAAGCACTCAGGTAACACCACTGTTGTTAAAATTATGGACCATTACTTTGGGTGAGGGTGTTCAGGCACCCCAAAACAAAAAGATGAGGCCCCTAAGTTACAAATATCCAACTGCTATGTCTTTCAAACTGTTTTTCAAAGGTCTAATTCTCCTATACTAGCTTTCACTCCTTTATAAAAATAAAAATTGTGTGCAATAAAAAGAAGATACTAAAATCATTATTACCTGCTGACAATTATGTTTCTTTAGAAATGGCAGTTTTCTGTCATCAGCCTTAAAAGTGCATGTAAAAAAAAATCACTTTTTAGTATAAATCCTCACTCTACTTCTATTTCCAAATGCCCACACAAATAACACCACAGAAACTTACTGACTTCTTTGGTGGTCAGGAATTTTCTACAACTTTACTGACTTATAAGGCTGCAAAGAGAAACTATTATTGTCCTGCCTCCACCAAAAAAAGACATATATAAAGCCAGCATCTTTCTCAATGATTTACTGAAAGCAGCAGCTCATTTTAATAAAACCATCCCAAAACATAAAATTGATTGAACCAACTGCTGTGGTGGGCATACACAACAGCAGATCAAAATCATTCAAGATTTTTATTCTTACATATTTTCTTTCAGGCTTTGAGAATTTTTCCCTTTCTGGACTTTTACCTTGATTTTGAAATCACTGACCTAGAGAAAAAACAATTTTTTAAAATCTATGTAATAAAGTTTTAAACTACAAAGGTCAATCAAGAAATAAACCAGATAACATACAACTTAAACAATGTACATGCTAAAACCAATAACCACTTTCTAAAATGTATATTGAGTAACAAAATTAAAGAGTTTAAATTGAGTAACCTCTTATATTCTCAAAAAACTGTGGCTTTTCCAGTTAGCAGAATATTAAAACATACATATAACATATTACCCTCATTCTCTACCAAGGAAAACTCTGTAAAATTATAAATTATTTTTCTTTATAACTGGTTTTATTGATAGTAAATATTTTAAGATTTTATTACATTAAAAAGCAAAGACATTTATCCTTTCACTGAATGTTAAATGATGCCTCCATTTGACTTTTTATAATAATTTTATTGTATTTTTGTCACAATGAAGGACAAAGATAAGCCAACTGTTTAGATTCTTCTCCTTTATGTTGTGTCTTTGATCACTAACAATGCTGCGTGAACAGCCAACAGAAGGCTGACATTTCATAAAATATGCAGTGATAAAAACTAATACTGTAGCATCTGGGAGTGATATATAAAATGCAGAAATACACCTAATAACTGTGATCTTAAATTACAAGTTACTAAAAGCTAAATAAAAAGCATACCTAAGAATAAAAAAAGTGGCAAAATTACAAAAAGGTTTTTTGTACTATTTCTAAAAACAAAGTTTTAAAAATAATTTAAGACTAACACTTTTCCCTGCGATTCTACCCTTAAAAGCTATCTACCTTCTAAGAACAAGGTTTCTATATTATGTACCCTTCAACAACTGATGAACACATTACAAAACCACCACTGAAAGGTACTGTAGAAAACACAGAGGAAATTTCTTTTTCTCCGATAATGGAAAAAGTTTATTGCACTTTTAAGACAAAATACCAGAGGCCATAGCCAAAAGAAGTTTAAAAAATCATAATAAACAAATATACTCTTAATGCCAGTACTAATACATGCTTTCACACAATCTAAATCTTAAATTAGTCCTGGGTACACCACAGCAAGTAAACTGTGCTCAAATATACTTCAATAACTTTAACTTTACTACTAAATATTTGCTTTTTAATAGTGGGAAGCAGGTAAGACAGTCAATAAAGGCCATCCAAGAGCAATCATGTGAATTATCTTTGGAGCATCTGGTTTAATATTCCATCTATATCTCTCAAAAATCACAGTCCAGGAAAAGTGTTTCCTTTTTTTTAAACCTATATGTTAAGGGGAAGTGAAAAACTAAAAGCCACTTCACAAACTCTGAATTACACTAAAGAAAATACACAACAGTTAAGTATGTGGGAGGCAATTGTCCTTGTGCTTATAATTAGCATCTGAATTTAGGGATTTCACTGCTTAATGCACACCCACCCGCCTGTTATTCTTACCATGGCTTTTTATGTCACTTAATGGAGATAAATACTCTTTTCCCTCCTCATATTTACATCAATGCTATTTAATTTTTTTAAAGCTGTTATAATAGGTTAAACAGCAGTCTCAACATCACTCTTCATCTCCCACTGGACAAAGAATGGCATTACAGGACTGAGAATAGAGAAAGTGTATTTACATTCATAATGTTCCTAACTATAACATTTATGTCAATTATGATTTTACATTTGCAAATACAATAATTTTTCGTGTCAGTGCATACTTTGCCATTCTTTTAACATTAACATTCTATGGTTATTACAATATCAAAAAATCATACCTATGAAATACATAATGTTCAAGCCAATGGAAGAAACACTCAAAACTAAAATAATAATGTGTCCAATAATATATTCACTTTTAACCTTACCTTATTTTCCTACAAAGGAATTTAGACTATTAATTCAGAAGTTTTAATAGTTTTGAGTTTAGCAAATCTTACTTTTAAAAATATTTTCATTATCTTTTAATTATTTCACATGTTTATATATCACATAAATGATATACAAATTTCCTGTAATTGTTTTAATATCAAAAATGTACTAATCCTTCTATTATTCTGTCTACTGGATTTAGCTAAAGAGCATATCAGTAGTATGTGCATTTAGAACAAAACAAGTTTTACCACTTGAAAACCTGTGATTTTAAGACTAATTTACCTTGTCAAAATTTATTTTTAAAGTAAGAAAAAATACATATACAAATATCAACAGGAACGGAGGGGAGGCAACTTTCTGGTTTTTTTCACCCATCAAAAAAGTGGCAAACCACATTCCTCCATTATACTCAAATGGGCACTCTTCAATTAGCTGTAGATTATTTCTCTCTCCCTTCTAGAACATAAAGTCCATGAAAGCAGGTTCCATACTTCTTATATTTATATGGTGTTTGAATTTAGGTAATCAATTAATATTTGTGGAATAAGTGAGTAACATCAATTTATCACCTGAGACTTGTAATGAATTGTAGTTAGCCCATAAGAGAGATGCAAAGAAACATAACATGGTCCCTGCTCTCTTGATACTTAAAATCCAATTATCCACACAGGGCCTAGATCCAACTAAAAACAAAAGTGCAAAACACCAAACAGAAAGTGTAACAAAGCAAAACAGGAGTTTTTAGAAGAAGGCGAAATCACAGTAGAACACACTGTTCAGGAAGATTTCACAGAGAGGGCAAGACATGTGCTGCAGTCTGGAAAACATAACCTTGAATAAGTAAAAAAAAAAAAAAAACAGAAGACAGATCCCAGGGCACAAAGGAGGAGAAAATACTATAAAATGGGAAGGATGTACAGATATAGAATTCTCAGTATCTTGGAACCATTTTGACAGAAATAAGAGAATTTTTGTTACTGACTAGTGGAAAGTACGGCTAAGTGGTAAATTAGGACAACTTTATGAGAGAACTTTGAAGATCAAGCTAGAGACCCCAAATTTCAATCTATAGACAAAGTGGGACCACCAAAGGTTCCTAACCAAGAGAGTGACAGAGTAAAAACAATGCCTTAGGAAGATTAATCTGACAACAATATATAGGACAGATTTGAGGACAGCAAAAGCCTCTGAAGTATTCCAGGAATAAGGCTGTAGAGGAGTGGATTAAGGGGCCAATTTCGGGAAATGGTAAGGAACTGCCAGGAACAAAACCTACTGAGACTATATACTCTGACTGATAAGATATGATGGGTAAAAAAGGAGACCATGAATTCCTGGGCCTAAGAGAAATAACCTAAAGGGTAGTGAGAGGGAAGCCAATAGCTGGATTTGGCTGGAAAGAAGAGGTTAGGGGCAAAATAATGCTTTCAGTTCCATACATTCACTGTGGTGGGAAACAAAGTATTCAAGACAGCAGGAAATGAGAAATAGAGATATGAATGAGATCATATGCAGAGCTACAGACTTTAGAGTTCTCAATGAAACTATAGAAGTTTAAAACCTTCAAAAGGAAGGGAAAGGAACAGTAAAGAGCAGAGAGTCAAGATTATACTATACTATTTAACAAAGGCTATATATATATATATATATATATATATATATATATATATATATATATATCTGTGGAAATTAACTAAAATAAAATGGAATGACTGGCTTTATTGGATAGTTAGTTCTAGTCCAGAAGGAGGGACTTAGAGAAATAAAGACACAACATCCAAAAGAGAGGGCACTCAAAAAAACTCTTACCCAAAGTTGGTAAAACATGCAGGGTCCTAGAAAGTAGTGCAAGGAAACATGAATTTTAAATACTGTTCTTGTTTTAGAGAGAAAAATATTAGGATATAAACCAGAGGGAAAAACTAAGTATCTGAAGAAACTATAAAAGTTGTAAACATATAACTTTCTATTGTATTGCTTCACTAAGACAAAAGCTAGGACACCTTTCTTTTAAAAGGTCCTAATTCTGGAATCTATATAAAGTAAATGCCCATAAAAGACAAGAAAAATCATTTCATCTGCTCCCTATGGTTTATATCAGTTACATTACCCCCCCTATTTTTTCATTAAGTGCATTATTTATTATGTTTTCTCAGGTTCAGGCGTCTATGTAAACTAGATACTATATCGGAATTTCCTAATTTCATTAAATATTCCAATGAGAAAATAACAGGTATTGTACATATTTTTAAAAACATACACCCCAATTTGAGAGTAATTTACAGGGTGCAGCCTATAGAAGAACACAGCATTCATAGGGAAAACAGAAATTAAGTTCTCAAACCCCAACCCTCCCACCATTGAGCCTTGAACAGAGAAAAGCAGCACAAACTTCAGGAAAAGGCTTAGAACACCAACCATAAATGTAAATGTATAATAAGGTTTTAAAAAGTTGTTTTCCAGAGTGCACTTTATCTGAAGAACCCTGGGAATAATTTAATTGTGTCAAGATTTAGGGATTCCAATGGAAAGGGGAAAGCTTTTGAAGGTCTGATCTTCATCATGATACATAAAGAGGAGATATGCTCATTCATCAGCACAAGAAGCACTTGCTCTGATAAGTAAGTGAATGTATGCACTCTATGTGGGTGTCTCACTCTACTAAAAGATATTTAAGCTAATCAATAAGTCAGATATGTTCTTAAAAATGCTAAGTGGTTGTTTATGTGTGTTAGAGTTTCTGTATGGCATATTAATGTACTCTTCCTGTATGATATAGTGAACTTAGTGATGATAAATATGTGGTAGTCTGCCGCCTACATTTTCACTGACAGCAAATGGAGTGTAAAACTGGCATTGTAAACTGAAAAGAAAGAAATTAACTTCAGAGGTATGGAGCACTAGTTTCATCTTATGCATTAATTGCTAAATCTAAACTCTGGTGGATTCACTATTAAACTAAAGACACAAGTATATATATAAATCAGCAAGTATCAAATATCTACTTAGCTTATTAAAACAAGATAAAGGATTAAAAATCATAAATTGGTCTCTGTTTAGACTGTCCAAGGAACAAATTATTCCATTTGAACACAAATTATATTTTGTGCTTTGGGAAAAATTCCAGACTACAAATTTAAGTTGAAGAATAGACATAAATGGCAATTTGGTCTTTAGATATACAAAAATACATAATTATCTTCCTCAATTAATATAGTTTAATAAAAATTTTCAAAAGTGTGAAATAAAAACATTCAAGTATCTACTTTATTAAAAGACAGCTGTGCTAGTAAAATTGATTCTATAACATAATAACCTGCCCCCTCCAAAAAAAATCAGCAGCTGTTTAAATGAATGTAATCCCAGCTATTTTTCAGTATTAAATAAAATCTAAAGGCAGAGAGAGAAGAAAACCTGTCTTAATTCCTCTTCTTTGCCAGGTAACAGTCTAAGAACAATATCCAGCACAAGCAGCAGCACAATCTCAGAATTCATCTACTCTCCTGTCACTACACACTGAGGACATGAGAATGGCAGGCTGCAACGACCAAAGACTAAAAGAATGATGCAAGCCATCACACTATGAAACATGTGGCTCCTTTATCCATTAATAAGGGCAAAAAACAAACCACATATACTATACATGTTGACTTCTATCAAGTGAGCTAGAAAAACTATATGTACCTTTGCAAAGATGTCAAAGAGAAGCAAGAGAGGAAGTAGAAAAGGAAAGAACTGATGAGATAACATTTTAAGAAAGGGAGACAGAAATTGAAATTTGAGGTGTTAGTCCTATTTGAAATAATTCAATTGGCTACTTAGAAATTGAATGGCCAACAACTGTATCCAAACAGGGTCACTCCCAAGAGTAGAAAGGTGCTGTAGAAGGCAAAATAACACACCAATCCCCTCAAAGATGTCCATGTCTTAATCCCTAAGAATCCATGAATATGTTACCTTACATGGCAAAGGGGATTTTCAAGATATGATTACAGTCATGGACCTCAACATGGAGAAATTTTCCTGGTGGGCTCAACCTAACGACAAGAGTCAGAAAAAAAGATGTTACGGGAGAAGAAGGGTCAGAGAGAAGCAGATGAGAAGGATTCAACTTGCTACTGCTGGCTGGAAATGGAGGAAGTGGTCATGAGCCAAGATATAGCCCCTTATACAAGCTGGAAATGGCTCATGGTTTACAGGAGACAAGAAAATGGAGACCTAAGTCCTACAACCACAAAGAACTGAAGTTTACTACAAAACTGAATGAACAGGAAATAGATTCTCTCCCATCTTGAGTACAGCCTCATGAGACCCATGCTGGACTTCTGACCTACAGAACTGAGTTTAAAATTCCATGTTTAAACTACTAAGTTTGTAATAATATGCAAAGGAACAATAAAAATACAGAAGTGCTAGAAACAATTAGAGCAGAATAACAGGCATACAAAGCACTTTCCCAAGCAAATTAGGCTTATGATCACCCTGCTCAGAACTACCACCCACATGCACAATTCACCAGTACATGTTTCTGACACAGAATCATTTTATCCAACACAGAATTCAAACCCTTATCTTAACAACAGAAAGTTTTAATCCAAGTCATTTTAAGTTAACATTTCTTAAGTAATTTCCAGGAAAGAGTCAAACCCTGTAAGAAGCTGCAAATAGTCATCATGTACTTTTTAATACCCATAACAATTAAAACTTCATTCCACATATTAGTACATACTAGTTTCTTATATTCTGTATTATATCCTTATTTTCCTTTTTCCCCCCAAGAAGATTTTCACCACCTCTGATAACAATTCAAAAGGAAATGAAATAGGTAAAGGTTTGACAAACTCTCCTGAAACGTCCCTTTCCTAAGCATGTGAAAAAACTATTCACTCTAATTTAGGCACAGAAGGTCAGAGAATAGGTTTCAATAAAAGACACAAATGTTCCACTTAGGCTGACACTTAGGCTCCTCTTTAAGATGGGAGGGGGGGCAGGGAATGTTCTTTATCATTGAGAAAATAGAGCTAGCAGTCTGGATAAAACAGCATTTTATCTTTCAACCCAAGTTACCCGTAAAGACATGTGCATTTTATTAAGCTTGAAAGAATGTAACTTTCCAGAACCATATACTTAGGAATAAAGTCTTCTAAAACTGAATATAGGGATCCCTGGGTGGCGCAGCGGTTTGGCGCCTGCCTTTGGCCCAGGGCGCGATCCTGGAGACCCGGGATCGAATCCCATATCAGGCTCCCGGTGCATGGAGCCTGCTTCTCCCTCCGCCTGTGTCTCTGCCTCTCTCTCTCTTTCTGTGACTATCATAAATAAATAAAAAAATTAAACAAAAATAATGTTTTAAAAAAAAAAAAAAAAAAAAAAAAAAAAAAAAAAAAAAAAAAACTGAATATAAATGCTTCTTTAATTCAATGTAGTCCTCACTGAATTTCATTTAAAATTAAATATAAAATTATAGGTACTATAGAAATTGGTATCCCCAACAATTCGTTTGTAGATGTGATATGGCTCTCCTAAGAACTACAAATTTCATGTTGCACTGGCCCTGGGAAGAATTAATATTATTTCAAGGAATTCAAGAGTCACTGGGTCCTAATTCCAAAGCCGTTTTAAGTCAAAAGTAATTATTGCTTAATGTCAAGAAATGAATCTGCTAAACAACTGTAATTAGACAGAGATCAGGAGAGAGGAGCAGAGGGAGAGGGACAAGCTGACTCCTCCCTGAGCAAAGCCCATTGCTGGACTCGATCCCATGACTCTGGGATCATGACCTGAGACAAAATCCAGAGTCAGCTGCTTTAACTGACTGAGCCACCCAGGGGCCCCAAAAGGGCAAAATAATTCTTGTAGATTAATGCTTTAGTATGTGGAAATACATACAAAACCAAAAACAAATTATTACAAAAATGAGGTCATTACTATAAATTAAATATGTAACTTTGAACAGCTTTCTTACATATCAAACAGAAAGCAACTAGAAAATTTAAGAAAAAGATGACTCCACTGTTTCTACCTGAGCTACTAGAAAGAAAGATGGATCTGCCATCAACAGAAATGTAAGACTACATGTAAAACTGGTTTGGAAGAAAAAGAACAGGAAGTCACTTTTTAACATACTGACTTTGAGATGACAATTAGTTCTGTGGAGATGCCAAATATATTAATTAGATACATAAACTTGGAGTTCAGATAAAAGGGTTGGGTTGATTACTTCAGTATTTAAAGCCATGAGATTAGATGAAATCACCAAAGCAGTGAAATGTAAATAGAAAAGAGAAAAGGTCAAATAACTGAGCTTTGATGCCCTCCAATTAAGTAGGTAAGAATAAGAGAAACCAATGGAGGAACCAATGGGAGAAACCAATGCTTCTGACTTCAGAAGCAACCAATGGGGCAGAGAGAAGCAAGAAGGCATAATATCCTGGAAAACAATGAAGAAAGTATAGGAGGACAGACTAGTATCAAATGCTAGCAAGAAGTTTCAAATAAGGACAAGGATTGACCACAGGATATAGCAATGCGGAAGTTACTGGTAACTATGATATGGGCATATTCAGAATAGTTAGTGGTGGAGATTTTTGCCCTAACTATGATGACTCTAAGAGAGAGAATGGAGGGAAGAATTAGAAACAGCAAGTATAGACAACAATTCGGAGAAGTTTTACTGCATAAAGGAAGAGAGAACTGGGACAAAAAATGGCAAAAAAAAAAAAAAGTGGAATTAAAAAGAACGTTTTTAAGATGGGAGAAATAACAGCATGATTGCATAGTGATGGGAAAGAACCATAATGAGGAAAAAAGTAATGAAGCAGGAGAAAAAATTGCTTTGATCCTATAGCATCCCTATGTGATACTTACTTTTATTGTCCCCACTGAACTGAGGGAGGCACAAAAAAGATTAAATAACTTGCCCAAGATCACACAATGAAATAAGTTGCAAGGCTCTTGATTTTAATCCCTGTATCATGCTGCCTTTCTGAGTAAAAGAGAAATCAGTCTACCAGATATTAAAATATATTATTTAAAACTACAACAAATAAAGGGTGACATAAAAATAGATTTGCCACTGGTAACAGTCTAAAATGACAGGCTCAAAAAAAAAAAATAAAAATAAAAATAAAAAATAAAAAATAAAATGACAGGCTCAAAGGTATGTGATAATTTAACATTTGATGGATAAAAATTTGTCAGTGAGCTGGGTTAAGTAGATCTCTCTCTCCTTTGATTCTTATACTAAATAAATGCCAAATGGATCTAAGATTTAAACATAAGAAAATCAGTAAAATAACTTAGAAATATGATAGAATATTTTTATAATCTTGGAATGCATCCAAGTAACTAATATTATTAAGTAATAAATATAACTACACCAAAATTTTTTTAAGATTTTATTTATTTATTCATGAGAGACACAGAAAGAGAGAGAGGCAGAGACACAGGCAGAGAGATAAGCAGGCTCCATGCAGGGGGCCCGATGTGGGACATGATCCTGGACCTCGAGGATCATGCCCTGGGCCAAAAGCAGAAGCCCAACCACTGAACCACCCAGGTGTGCCACTACACCAAATTTTAAAGTTCTGTATGGTGGGGAAAAAAAAAAACAAATAAATATGAAATACAAACTTGAAAAATACTTTCATCCTATACAACTAAAAGTAAATATTCTTAATATTTAAAAAGTTTCTGAACATCAATGCAAAAATAAAGATTGTTATCCCAATAGAAAAAGGAGATTTTTAAAATTTTTTTTTCAAAAAGGACATATAACAAGTTACACAAAGAAATACAATTTTAGGGATCCCTGGGTGGCGCAGCGGTTTGGCGCCTGCCTTTGGCCCAGGGCGCGATCCTGGAGACCCGGGATCGAATCCCACATCAGGCTCCCGGCGCATGGAGCCTGCTTCTTCCTCTGCCTGTGTCTCTGCCTCTCTCTTTCTCTCTGTATGACTATCATAAATAAATAAAATTAAAAAAAAAAATTAAAAAAAAAAAAAGAAATACAATTTTAATTTGTAAATCTCCTCCTAATTGGCAAGTATTAAAAATAGTAACAACATCCAGCACTGGAAAGAGTGTGGTAATTCAAACATTATCATGTACCACTGGGGAAGAACAAACTAGAGCATCTTATTTAAGACGAAAGGGCAATTTAGAAACATGAATCAAAATCTGAAATGTACTTAATCTTTTACTTCTACAACAATTTTACTTCTAGACTTCACCAGTCCTAAAAAGTTGAATTACACAAAATTAACATATAAGACTCTGCTTGCAATATGACTAAATGTCCATTATTAGGGAATTAATTAAGTTATGGTACATCCACAAAATGAAATTCATTAAATAGCCATTTAAAATGAGGCTGTTTCTGGGGCACCTGGGCGGCTCAATGGTTGAGTGTCTGCCTTTGGCTCAGGTCGTGATCCTTGGGTCCTGAGGTCAAGTTCCATATCAGGCTCTGCTCAGGAAGCCTGCTTCTCCCTCTGTCTCTCTGCCTCTCTCTGTGTATCTCTCATAAATAAATAAATAAAACGTTAAAAAAAAATGATGCTGTTTCTCTATGTTGACACAGGAACTGCTAGAGTTTGTAATACTTTTTACTTTCTTTGTCATACGTTTTTGTACTACTGGTATTTTCTACAAAGGGTCATTTATCATGTTTTTAATAGCTTTACTGAGATACAATGCACATATAATTCATTCAAGCATACAATTCAAGGTTTTTATATATACACTGAGTTTGCAAGCATCACTACAATCCATTTTAGAACATTTTACCCCACCCAAAAAATAACCCCATATCCATAAGCAGTTATTCTCTATCTGCCCCAACACGCCCTTTCTCCAGACAACCCCTAATCAATAAGCAAATTTAATTTGCCTCTTACAGACATTTCATATAGAAAAAATCATACAATATTACTCAGCCATTAGAAACGACAAATACCCACCATTTGCTTCAACGTGGATGGAACTGGAGGGTATTATGCAGAGTGAAGTAAGTCAACCGAAGAAGGACAAACATTAAATGTTCTCATTCATTTGGGGAATCTAAATAATAGTGAAAGGGAATATAAGGAAGGGAGAAGAAATGTGTGGGAAATATCAGAAAGGGAGACAGAACATAAAGACTCCTAACTCTGGGAAATGAACTAGGGGTGGTGGAAGGGGAGGAGGATGGGGGGGGTGAATGGGTGACGGGCACTGAGGGGGGCACTTGACGGGATGAGCACTGGGTGTTATTCTGTATGTTGGTAAATTGAACACCAATAAAAAATTTATTTAAAAAAATCATATAAAATGTAGCCTTTACTGACTGGCTTCCATGTATGATTTTAAAGCCATTCCTAAAAAAAAAAAAATAATAAAAAAAAATAAAAATAAAATAAAATAAAATAAAAATAAAATAAAATAAAAAAAAAATAAAAAAAATAAAGCCATTCCTTTTAGAAACAAAAAGGTAACAAAACCATCAATTCACACAATTTTCCCAATTAAAAATGAGCATATGCAAATATTAATTATTTTATTATTAGCTAACACACAAAAAATACATACCATATTTAACTAAATCTTTTCTAACAGTCTCAATATTCAAGTAAACATTACACAACAGAACTCTGAAAAAAGATAAAGAACTCTCATAATTCTATGGTTAGTAAAGAATTGAGATTAACCTTTAATATTTAATTAATACCACTTACAACTAGTTACTGCATTTTCTCAACAAGTGATAGGTAACAACAAAAAAATTCCCCAAATAATACATTAAGAATCACATGCCATAAATACATTTACTCATATCAAGTAAATTTCTCAAGTAAATAAAAATTATTCCTACAGATCAGAATTATATATTGAAGATTAAAAAGTATTCTGATGCACAGGCTCCATTTTCTAGCTATACACACAATTATATAATTATATATGTATATATATATATAACTTCTTTTAATACTTATTAGCATCAAACTTATTCATCTTTTTCTTCCATCATTAGACCTATTCCTAATCTTTCCTATGTGTCTATGTGCATACTACATTACTAAGGGAGAAAAGCTAAATTGAGGGCAAGGTCGGAGTTGGGGGGACAGTCTGGAGAACAATTTGACAATATCTAGTAAGGTTGAATATGTGAAATGTCACTACCTGGAGGAAGTATACACATTTACAAGGCAACTGGTATATAAATGTATATCTGCTAAGAGTTTGTTAACAGTGAAAATTTCAAGCAGCTTAAATTTTCATCAACAGAATGAGCAAATTGTGTCAGTAAACCTCTACAGTAATTATTTCCCATGATAAAACTCAATGAACATATTTTCCCATAACAGAGGCCATTTTCTGTCCATTTCTCAAATAAAACTAAAATTCTTGTTTTCTGTGGAATGGACTCACTTAGGAAATGGTTGCCTTCTGACCATCTGAGAATTCCTCGGATCACTATTCAATTAGTGATATTCAGTATAAGTTTCAAAATCCTTACCATTGTACTTTATATGACAATATAGAGGACTAAAAACACTGATTTTTCAACAACCTCACAATAGTACAACACTACGTTTTACAGTCAAATTTTAGAAAACCATTTTTCAATATCATGGTTGAAATTTTACTTAAGTTCATTCAATGACATACCATAAAGCAGTGAAAAGGAATACATAATAGCTGCGTGTATCAACAAGGATAAATCTCAAACACAAAACACTAAGAGAAAAATTTAAGTTATAAAGGATATGTATAATAAAAAAGAAGAATGGTGAAGATGCAGAGAAATAGGAAAGCTAATACCTCATTGATGAGAGTATATAATAACTACAACCACTATGGGAAATAGTTTAGCAGTTTCTTAAAAAGTTAAAAATAAACATATCATATGATTCAGCAATTCTCTTCTTAGGTATCCACTCAAGGGAAATGAAAACACATAGCCACACAAAGACTTGAATATAAATGTTCTTAGCTGATCTATTCATAATAGTCAAAAACTGAAAAGAAGGTAAATATTCATGGAATGGACTGACAATGAATGTACTGCCAAAACATAATGATAAAAAAAAAAACCAAAAACAAAACATAATGATAATATTCACCAATAAAAAGAAATGTATCTATAGATACATGCTATAAAGTAGACATACCTCCAAAACATGCTCACTGAAAAAAGTCAGATACAAGAGACCAAATATATTATTTCATTTACATGAAATATTCAGAAATGCTAAGCTATGGAGGCAGAAAACAGATTTAATGGTTGCCTACAGCAGAGGGAATGAGATTATATTCAAGTGATGACAATGTTCTACACCTGACTGATGATACCTGAACCTGGTAAGTTTACAAAAATCTCAATGAACTGTACATTCAAAAAGGTGAATTATATGATATGTTAAATATGGCTCAAGCTTATTTTTAAAAAGGGATATGTATATAATAATTCCACTGATCTAAAATTTAATGAACAATATGTTATTTGGAAGAGCAGTATATAGGCGCACATACTTATACCCAACTCAGAATAATAGCTGCTTCTTTAGAAAGAGGTAGTACAAAGGGACCAGGGATGGAACTTTAGTAATATCTGTTAACAACCTTATTTCTTAAAAAGTGAGAGATCAAAGCAAGGTGTGCATATACACATATCTATTCCATTATTGTCTGCACTTTTACCAAGTTTGAAATGTTTCACAATAATTTTTAAATTAGAACATAAAGGAATCCAACGGTAGATAAACAATATAGAAACGAACATTCATATAGAGTTAATGGAGCCAGAAGTCTTTGAAATGAAAATTATAACCACAATCAATCAGATCTATAAAGTTACATTATAAATAAATACTGATTAAGCAACTTCTATGCATAAGTTCATATGACATACACCAATGCATAAAACAAGGCTCCTGTTTATCATGAAAGCTTAGAAAAAAAGTCTATAAATACAGAAGAAAGGGTCCAGGACTTTAAGTCAGAGGACTTGGTTTTGAGGTCTAGTTCTGATGTTTATAAATGACAAGACTAGGAAATTTACTAAAGCGTTTCCTCCAAACTTTAGTCTCCTCATGTGTGAAGTGAGACAATAATAGTTATATGACAGGATTGTTGTTGAGTATTATATAGACAATCAAGTGAAGCTTAAAGCTTCACTTCTGGAATGTAGGATAAGTACTCGTTAATTCCTTCCT
Source organism: Vulpes lagopus (assembly GCF_018345385.1). Classification (NCBI taxonomy): domain Eukaryota; kingdom Metazoa; phylum Chordata; class Mammalia; order Carnivora; family Canidae; genus Vulpes; species Vulpes lagopus. Next base: position 25,955,175 of record NC_054842.1, on the reverse strand, counting down.
GGTCTCAGGACTGTTGTATGGATTAAATGAGATGGATGGTCAGTGTACCTGGGTGGTGCAGTGGATTAAGCATTTGACTCTTTGTTTCAGCTCGGGTTGTGATCTCAGGGTCGTGAGACTAAGCCCAGTAGTGAGCTCTGTGCTCAGTGCAGAGTCTGCTGAAGACTCTCTCTCCCTCTCCTTTTTCCCCTACCGACTGCATGGTACTGTCTTGTGTGCTCTCTCTCTCAAATAAATACATAAATCTTTTAAAAATAAAAATAAAAGAATAAATGAGATGAATGGCAAACCACACTAGAGAAAGTGTTAAATCACTACTAAAATATTATTATACAGTATCATATCATCATTGTAGAACTAAATTTATTTAGTGGCAAACAAATAATATGTAAAAAGAATATATGATGGGGCACCTGGGTGGCTCAACCACTGAGCACCTGCTTCAGCTCAGGTTGTGATCCCAGGATCCTGGGATTGAGTCCAACATTAGGCTCCCCATGAGGAGCCTGCTTCTCCCTCTGCCTATGTCTCTACCTCTCTCTGTGTGTCTCTCATGAATAAATAAATAAAATATTAAAAATATACATATTATTTTATTATTATTATTATCATTAACTGCTACATGCAGGAAAAACTTTAAGGATGAGGAAATGTCCTCAAAAGACAGGAAGACATTAGCTTTGTGGAAATGAGATAGAGATCAGAGCTAAAGAAGAGAAATTACAGGTCTTCAGAACAAGTTCCTTTCTCTAAGAGACCAGATATTTAATACTATGATTCACCTGGGTTTTGAAATGCAGAGACATATATCCTTTTATGTAGAAAGATTAACAGTTAATAACTGCATTGTATAGTGTTTCTCTACCCTTGGCTATACCTTAGAATCACCCAGAAATGCTTTAGGAAACACTGATGTCCAGACCTCAGCCACAGCAATCCTGATTAAATCAGTCTAGAGTGGGATCCAGCATTCATACATTTCAAATATGTAGCCAGGATGAAGACCAGTGCTCCATTCCAAAATTCTTACTCTAATCCTTAAATTATTGGCTGACTAAGCATGGACTGTATCTCCCCCATAACATATTTTTTAAGAAGCATTTTTTTTTGGACTTAGTATTAGCATGACTAATTACAAATATCTGAAATTAGTTGAAAAGAAAAAAAATCATCTGCTCAATTTTTTTCTTTTTAAATCTGCTGAGATCCTCCAACATCAAGTATAGAACCTGGCTCATAATAGGTACTCCGTGATCATGAATGAATCAGTCTTTTCTCAATTTTGACAGTTAACTTTATGTGTCAACTTGGCTAGGTCACAGTCAAACATTCTAGATGTTTCTGTGTACTTTTTAGATGAGATTAACATTTAAATCAACAGACTTTGAATGTGAGCAGATTATCCCCCTTAATATATGGGTAGCTCTCATCAAGTAAAAGCCTTAATGAAAGAAAGAAAAGAAAAGAAAAGAAAAGAAAAGAAAAGAAAAGAAAAGAAAAGAAAAGAAAAGAAAAGAAAAGAAAAGAAAAGAAAAGAAAAGAAAAGAAAAAGAAAGAAAGAAAAGAAAAAGAAAAAAAAAGAAAACGAAAGAAAAGAAAAGAAAAGAAAAGAAAAGAAAAGAAAAGAAAAGAAAAGAAAAGAAAGAAAAGAAACTGATTCTCCCTGCAGAAGAGGTAATTCTGCCATCAGAGAGCCTTTGGATTTAAACAGCAATACCAGCTCTTGCCTACTGGCCTACCCTGCAGATTTTGGACTTGCTAGCCTCTACAATCACATAAGCCCAATTCCTTAAAATCTCCCTCTCCTCATCACCCCCCAACATACACTCTTTACTGATTATGTTTCTCTAGAGAATCCAAACTAATACATCAACCTTATCAATGCATTGGATTTAGATTGCAAGACACAACCTATTCCTAATCCCTTTCCAAAGATAACTTCAGTATATATTTATCCGAGGAGATTTCTCCAAAAATGAACTGTAATAGTATCTAAAAAAGGTTTCCTGATAGAATACTTCATTAAAAATATATTGGGGGACATGGGGATCAACTTTGTTGTGCTAAATTCAAGTGTCTTTAAATACACTTAAATGGCTACTGAACTGTTAAACACGAAAGAAAAAGGTACATACAGAACTTTTTCTTAATTTTATTTTTATTTATTTATGATAGAGAGAGAGAGAGAGAGAGAGAGAGAGAGAGAGGCAGAGACACAGGCAGAGGGAGAAGCAGGCTCCATGCAGGGAGCCTGATGCGGGACTCGATCCCGGGACTCCAGGATCGCGCCCTGGGCCAAAGGCAGGCGAGAAACCGCTGAGCCACCCAGGGATCCCCCATACAGAACTTCTGATAATCATCCTAAATTCTATTCCACCAACAGCAGGTAAGTTTCCTCACATGGAAACTCTGTAAGACAGTAAGAGCTCACTGAAGCTGAGAAAACTATGAAACTGCTTTATGGCTAAGCAAGGAAGTATGCCATGAGCTGATGTCTGCAATAAGCACAGCAAAGAGGATACACTGAAGCTACATAACTGCTATCCCTGCTTTAGTCAACTCCACCCTCTACTGAGAGCAAAGTTATATAAACAGCCCTCTACTTGACCAAGGTGTGGTAGCTCAGAGACGTATAATACAGGGGATATAAGGTACAGAAGTATGGGGGATTGCTGAATCCATACAATAACATAAATGCCAAATCCCACATTTCTACAAGTATATCTCCTGACTCCCTTGGACCTTATACAATTAGAACTTTCTTACTATATCAGGTGCCATTTGGTGTAGTTAAGGTAGATAATTTATCATTTTTTAAAAATTGATTTAAAAGAAAATGTCAGAATTAGTTAACTGAATTAAGGAAAATAATTAAAAATTTCCTCAAGGGGGATCCCTGGGTGGCGCAGCGGTTTGGCGCCTGCCTTTGGCCCAGGGCGTGATCCTGGAGACCCGGGATCGAATCCCACGTCAGGCTCCCGGTGCATGGAGCCTGCTTCTCCCTCTGCCTGTGTCTCTGCCTCTCTCTCTCTCTCTCTCTGTGACTATCATAAATAAATAGAAATTAAAAAAAAAAATTTCCTCAAGGATCTTTTTAAATTTTGGTAGGGAATCTCAGATCTGCCAAAACATTCTATCCAAAATTTCCTCTTAATGAACTTCTTTTAAAATTTGGCAAATGTAAAATTTAGATCTTAGGGCTGAACAGGACAATGCTGTGAGAAAGAGAACTATAAAAATTTGAAGACAAAAGAAAGAAAATGTCTAAAAATAAAATAAGTCACAATACCTTTTTAAGAATTTTTACAATTAAAAAAAGAACAGGTGTTAGCCATTAAAAGCTATTGTTCATTTGATTCTACCACGGTCCAAGTTAAAAATGATGTTTCTCTTTAAAGCAAACATTCATTGTGCTTTTGTAAAACATAAAGGAAATATTTTGATATATTTTTTTCTCAAAGAACTATGGGAGTTTCATTATTTCTATGCCTACAATAATGTAATCAATTACATATTAAGCCCCTACTTACTATGTGAGATTCTTTTTTTTTTTTTTTTTAAGATTTTATTTATTTATTTTGACAGAGAGAGAGCATAAGCAGGAGAAGCGGCAGGCAGAAGTGGTCTGCCAGCTGAGCAAGGAGCCTGGATGCGGGGTTCAATCTCAAGACCCTGGGATCACAACCTGAGCCCAAGGCAGATGTTTAACTGTCTAAGCCACTCAGATACCCACTACATGAAATTCTTTTAAAGAAATGAAAAACTCACAGAAGCTGCAGGGTAGTCTTCCAGAAGTACAAAAATCCACACACAATCCCTGAGTAAGCGGTACAATCCCACACTATATTTTACCATTCCTATGCTTCCATCTATTACTTAACAATTATTAAGAGTATGTAAATGAGAGGTACACCTGGGTGGCTCAGCAGGTTATGCATCTGCCTTCACTCAGGTCGTGATCTCAGGGTCCTGGGATTTGCCCCACATCAGGCTCCCTGCTCAGCGGACAGCCTGTTTCTTCCTCTCCCTCTGCAGCTCCCCCTGCTTCTGTTCTCTCTTGCTCAAACAAATAAATAAAATCTTTTTTAAAAAAGTATGCAAATGAAATTATCCTATGTATTATGCTTTATGCCACCATGAAGGAATGTTTTAAAAAAATCCATCTAGGAAGACAATTAAGGTCTTACCACTGACGTATTTTCAAGTGGGTTAATATTTTTGAGAACAAGGGTCCTATCAAGTAACCAATTACTTTTTTAAAGGGACAAATCAATACCTCCAGTCCAAGGGAATCCAATGACACTATTAAAAAATTATCCACAGGGGTGCCTGGGTGGTACAGTCCGTTGAGCATCTGACTCCTGGTTTCCACCCAGGTCCTGATCTTACAGTCTTGAGATCAAGCCCCACCATCAGGCTCCATGCTCAGCGTAGACTCTGCTTGGGACTCTCTCTCTCCCTCTGCCCCTCCCTACTGTGCTCTTTATTAAAAAAAAAAAAAATTATCCACAAAAACACACCAACTACATTTTGTGCATCATCTACATTTTGTGTTGATGGTGGTTATGCAGTATGCACTGTGGTTAAGAACATTACTTCCAGGGCCAAAAAGCCTGGGTTTGAATCCTAGCTATAAGGTTTTAGGGGAAATTACTTAACATTCTCTGAGCCTCAGCAATGTCATCTGTAAAGCAGGGATGTAACTCCTAAAGTAGGTGGGAAGATTAAATGAGAGAATCTGCATAAAATGCTTAGAACTGTATCTACTACTTAATGCTCATTCACTTATTATTTGTTACCTACATTCCTTACCCGTTCCTCCCCTTCTCTCTCTCTCTCCCTCCTTTTCCTACTACTATTACTACCAATCCTTCTGTATTCTTTTCCTTCCAATGTAATAAGGCCACCTTTGCAATATTTCTTGGCATCTGCTTCCCAGAGCATTTTTTTTCCTTACACAGTTTGCTGGAATATTTTATTTGTGGCTGGCTCTGACTTTATGTTAATTGTGCTTTTTGTTTCCTGCAAAAATGCAGTGCCTTACTATTGCTGTATTTAGAATTGTAAATTTCAAAATCTATAAATAAAAAGTTAAAATAAATAATTTTACAGGAAGCTAGTCCTGATTATAAATGCAGACTAATGACTTTTTTCCCCCAGCAAAAGAAGAATAAAAAGAAATGATTTGAAATAGCCCAAAATCTGTTGCTTGTAAATAGTATTATATAGTATTGCTTTTTTTATTGGTACAAAATTAGGTATTATTAATTACTGAGTAAGACCTCAATGAATTAGTTTGTATAGGTTTTAGGTTTGTTATATAAAAATCCTATAAAACTGCATTAATTTGGTTAACCATGTTTTAACATCTAAATTTTTTTATATTCATATTTTTCCAATGCTACAAACTCACAACACCCTTTCATGGGCATTTTCTCATCAGAAAATTAGAGCAATTAACTGAGCATGACCACTGTGTTCTAGGAACAGTGCTTAGCATATTTCTAGGAGGCAACTGTTCACAGTAGATTTGAAATAAAGTTAGGCAACCTGTCCTGGTGCTAGATATAATCATATATATTATCATGTTTAGTTGATGTAATCCTCACAAACCCTGTAAGGTAGAGAGTTATTCTTAATTTCAAGATTTTATAGATGAGAAAAAAGATACTCAGAAAGACATACTGACTTGCTCAAGATCACAAAGACAGTATCTGGCAGTCACAGGACCCAAACCACCGCCCCCCCATCAACTTTCCAATCTGCCCTAGATTTTAAACCAAAATGAACTGTAACATTAAAATCACATATCTTAAATAAAGCCTATATTCCTCACTGAAAATAAATTAAAATGACAAATACTTTCTTCCATTCAGTATTAATGGTTACTTTAGACACAAAAAGCAAAAGATAAAATGAGACTTTAAGCAATTTTAGTTTCCTATGGACATCTAGTAATTCTTAAGTGTGGAAAAAATTAACCTTTCCTTATCCCTCCACCCAAGTGTGCATGGCTACTTCCCCATAGAGTTTAAAATAGGCTAACCAAATCTACTTTTTAAAGCAGATTCATTACCTTCTACAAATGATTTTGAAAAGAAGCACTGACTAGGAGGAACATAACATACCATGACAGGGAGAAGAGGAATCAATTATTAAGCCAGCAAAAACATGACATCTTAAAAATATACCTTTGTATCAAAAAAGTTTGATGAGGTATGTATAAACAAACTATTTTAACAAGGTAAAATGAGCAGTTTTTTAACAAAGCAGAAGCTAGTAATTTCAGTACACGTATTTCAGTAAATATATTCATATGCATTACTCCAAAGGGGTTTTTAAAGTTGACTAATGACACACACTGGCATACCATTAAATTCTCCTTCTGAGGTACATAATACTCATAACTACATTTTGGAAATATTTTCTGGTTAGAGTACATTTTATAAGATTGCTAACAATTATATCCCAGAAACAGAATTCTTCACTCTCTACTCCCTAATTTCAACTTCTCAACAATTATCAACCCTCCATGGAACTTTCTGGGGGCTATGTGCGCCCTGCCATCACCAGAGTCCACTGAAATACAAAGAAACAAACCCAGGTATGGAAATGTTCAGAGCATCAGTAAATTACCAAATATTAAATAGGAGATGCCCTTAATAGCAAGTACAGATTTGTAGAAAAGAGTTAATTCTCAAAAAAATTGACATTTTGATGGCATGGATTCTAAATGTTCAACCCTAAAGCTGCAATACTATAGACATGTGAATTTTACAGTTATTATGAAACTCTACCTTACATAATTTTCAGTATTCATTCATTCATTCATTCATTATTTACTTATAGCCAGGCACTATTCTACATGGAAAAAACTTTTTAAAAGTAACAGAGTCCCTGACCTCAATAAGTTTAGTTTGGTAGTGCTATCTGCCAACAGTAGGCATAAAACTTCTCTGTGTAACTACTGGTTTTCCATATATAGATGGTGGTATTATAAATTTTTATTTAGAAAGACTATTATGTGACTCTAATGTAAATGGATGACAGGTGACTTGCTATGTACTTAACAAAATAAAACAGAAAATTAATTCCATAGTCCACTTCCTCCCATAGAGTTCTAACTTCATAGCTGAAACCCATCTAAAGTATGGTTTGTATAAAAAAGGACAAACTTGGGATCCCTGGGTGGCGCAGTGGTTTGGTGTCTGCCTTTGGCCCAGGGCGCGATCCTGGAGACCCGGGATCGAATCCCACATCGGGCTCCCGGTGCATGGAGCCTGCTTCTCCCTCTGCCTATGTCTCTGCCTCTCTCTCTCTCTCTCTCTCTCTCTCTCTCTCTGTGACTATCATAAATAAATTAAAAAAATAAATAATTTTTTTTAAAAAAAGGACAAACTTTTAGAACACTATAAACTTTTATTTTACATCTTGGAAACATGACTATTATTATTATTATTATATTATTATTATTATTATTATTATAAAATCATTATGAACATCTCCCCCAGATACCTATTTGTTCACTTTTTAAAAAGATCTATTCATGGGGATCCCTGGGTGGCTCAGCAGTTTAGCTCCTGCCTTCAGCCCAAGGTGTGATCCTAGAGTCCCGGGATCAAGTCCAACATCGGGCTCCCTGCATGGAGCCTACCTGCTTCTCCCTCTATCTGTGTCTCTGCCTCTGTGTGTGTGTGTCTCTCATGAATAAATAAATAAAATCTTAATAAATTATTTATTTATTTAGTTAGTTATTTGAGAGAGAGAGAGAGCGCGCACACGAGAGCACGAGCAGGGGAAGGGGTAAAGGGAGATGGAGAAGCAGACTCCCTGCTGAGCAGGAAGCCTGATGTGGGCTCCATCCTGGGATTCCAGGATCACTATTTTTTTTTTAAGATTTTATTTATTTATTCATGAGAGACACATAGAGAGAGACATAGGCAGAGGGAGAAGCAGGCTCCGTATGGAGAGCCTGATATAGGACTCTATCCCAGGAAACATGGCCCAGGAATGTGATCCCAGGACTCGATTCCAGAGATCACAACCTGAGCCAAAGGCAGACGCTCAACCACCGAGCCACCCAAGTGCCCCTGGGATCATTTTCAATGTCACTTTTGGATATCACGTACTTCTAATCTTCAAATTCTCTCATATACTAGTCCAATGACTATAGCAGAAACCAATTAACATCCTCATACAATTTATACAACCTGAGTATCTCTACAATTGTTATTAAAAATTACAGGAAATGAGATGACAAATGATGGTCAGCAACATAGTACTGAGCCCAGTTTGTTACTAGAGTCCACCCTGATTTTTATCCAAGATACTTATTTTTAAAACCAAAGACACTTCACAGGGCACCTGGCTGGCTCAGCTGGTAGAGTATGTGACTCATGATCTCAGGGTCATGAGTTCAAGCCCCATATTGGGTGTAGAGTTCACTTAAAGACAAAACAACCAAAGACAGGAGCACCTTTACAGCTTCACAGGATGTGCAGAGAGCACTACAGCAGAATTCCAGAAGAATGGGTTTAAAATGTTTTACTCTGAAATAATTTTATGCTTATAGAATTTTATGCTTGTAAGAACAGTAGAGTTCCCACATACTGTTAACATAGGTTCCCCTAACGTTAACATCCATAACTACACTACGGTATTAAAACATAAAATTAACATCGGTTCTATACTAACTAAATTACTCAAAAGTTTTCCAGCTGTCCACTAATGCTCTTTTCTTTCTTCTATTTTGTTTTTCCCAACTTTTTTTCTATTCCAGGATCCTATCCAAGATCCTACACTGCCTTTAGCTATCACATAGTCTTCACCAATCTGTGATAATTCCTTATCTTTCGTGACAATGATACTTTTGAAAAATACTGATTATTTTTTAAAACATGCCTCAATGTGGGTTTGTCTAATGTTTTTTCTAGGATTAGACTGAGGTTATGTACATTTTTGGCAATAATATTATGTAAAACAATGCTGTGCCCTCTTATCAGATATTAGCATGTCTTCTTATTGGTGATGCCAGCCTAGATCACTTAGTGTCTTCCAGCTTTCTCCACTGCATAGTTACTATTTTTCCCTTTGCGATTATTGAACATCTTGGAGAAATACTTTTAGATTATGCAAATATTGTTTCTCCTCAAACTTTCACCCTTTTTTTTTTTTTGACATTCATTGATAGATCCTGCCTACAAAAACTACTATTATGCTGCTTGCTTCATGGTAGTTTGCTATTACCTGGAGTCCTTCCACATTTATTAATTATAATTCAGAAGACAGTTGTTTATATCAAATACCAAGGTCTCAATAAACCATCAAAAACAAAAACACAAAAACAAAAACAAAAAACCCAAACCAAAAACAGTAAGTATAATGGACAACAGTATTTCATCTTGAGCTATAATGACCTTAACTCCCCAAATTAGATGTCTAGCAGTTCCTCTTTGAAGGATCTGTATCTGAGTAAGTTGTTAATGACATCTGTCAGCAGCTGTAGTGTTTTGTTTTATATAATTGTAGCCTCATTTTTTATTGCAAGTAATGCATCATGATGCATATTTAAGGTTTTCCAAATAAAGAGTCTTGAGCAATCTATTTTAAAGTAGCTAATACCACAGCACATTTGAGGCTAAGGGGTAAGCATTCCTTCAGAACCAAAACAATGAGGACAGCAAATATTCTGCCCCTGAAAGTCTAATCTCATTCCTCAACCTGAAATCTCACCACATGAGCATAAAATTACAGTGGTAAAGAGAGATTTCTTAGAATGGTGAATTACAAAGCACCACCTTTCAAGACTCTTTTATTTCTATGACAGGATTAGGATCTGCAAACATGAAATATAACCTTATTCACTTATCTTTCACAAAAGGAAAACCCATCAATCTAATGCTAAAAGGCTTCAAGCTTATTTCTAAACATTTCAAAAAAAATGCCTTATTTACCAAAACTTTATTCTTCTTGTTTGTTCATCAAATACGGCAATCTTACATTGAGGTCAAAAAGTGTCAACCAATTATTGTGTAAGAGAAGTTCTACTTTTTAAATCTAAAGCTACCCTATAAAAAAAAAAATAAGCTACCCTATTATACACAGAATTATTTTAATAGGCAATTGAATACACTACTGTGTATTACCAAGTATATTCGACCATTATAAGCATACCCCTTTAAATCGAGTTCTTCAACGAAAACCCTAGTAAACTTACAATTAACAGTGACATATAGCAAATACTCTAAGTGTTTTTTAGTAAATAACTCGGTGATGAACAATACATAACAATGGTCCATAATTCCTTCTGGATTACATCCACTGCAGGCTAAGAGTTCAAGCATACCTCTTCCTCTGCACATTCAGAAATCCATTCGTTTTAGTTATTTCTTAAGAAAAGACGTTAAAATGACTTAGAATATAATCTAAATGACATGGAAATAACATTTTTGAAGTTTATCACCCCAAAACTACAATATATTTGTAAAGGATATCAAGTCATTTTTTAAAGTGATTTATTTTCATAATGGATATCTAGGTGATAAAAATAGATGAGAAAACAGGAAATCCCACTCATATTTCTAATCTTACAAATTACTGCCATGATGAGTCCTGGAAACTATTGCAGGATCATAGTTGTAAGATTTATGTTGACTTCATTTCTGGTTGCAAACCTTAATATATTAAAAACAAACAAACAAAACAAAACAAAACAAAAAAAACCTTGGTCTAAAGCATGGCCATGAGCAAGATTTTATTTGAAAGTCTCTTGACTATTGCTAGGAGTACTGGTTAAGTCATGGTGGTCATTTTCTGACAGTTGCATAGAGAGCTTACAAGGTACTTAAATTTCTATTTCCATATTATTTCAAAATAAAAATTACTTTAATATAGGATATTGCTAGTTTATGCTTTAAAACACTACTTTGTATTAGTGGAAATGTATTTTAGACTGGAATGGAGAAAGGAAATTGGCTAGCACTGGTAAATCTATGCTTTGGAGAAAGAAAACTGCAGTAAACCACTTCATCTTTTATCAGATCCCAAATGACCAGAGGATAATTCTAACCAGCAGGGGGAGATAAGGAGGGCAGTAGTAAGACAAAGAACAGGCTACAGGCAAGAAAAGCAGTTATAATTATAGCTGGGAACACGGAATTTGTTAAAGGAAGTCTACTGTATAATTATATTTGAAAATTTAGCAAGATGCCCAGAGGCTGACTCGCAGCTGTCAGGAACTGGTAACTCTACTTCTGTTCATGCAGCGACCACTTCAGCTAGTAAATCCACTATCCAGACATTACTAGAACTGACATTTGGAGTAAAGGGATAAATCCCCTCATAAGACACTTTTTTTCTATAATGGATGAAGGCATCCACTTCAACAAAGTAACCTTTTCTCTTCAGCTTCCTTTTTAGACTTAGCTCTCCTCCCTCTATCTTCTCTCCCTCAGAGAACCCAACTATCTCATAACAAATTATCCAGATGCAAATCTCTCCCCTGAATTCTGACTATCATGAACAAAGCTATTGCATACAATTCCAAATCAGCAGGTTTACAACAAAATTCATTTCCCTCCACTCTCACCTTGCTTGGAAACTGTCTTCCAATGGTACCAGCATTCTCTCAGGTAAGCAGGGAAACTCAAGATTTACCTTTGCTGTGCCTTTCCTGACCTCCTACCCTATATTAATTCATCAAGTTCTATTAATTTTTCAGTGAAATTCTCTCATCAATGAAAGATATGTTGAAGTCCTAAATCTCACAGCACAGAATGTGACCTTATTTGGAAATAGGGTCTTGATAGAGGAAATCAAGTTAAAACGAGGTCATTAAGGTAGGTCCTAATTCAATATGACTGGTGTCTTTATAAAAAGTGGAGATTTGAACACAGAAACAGACACTCAGAGAGGGAAGATTACCTGAAGACACACAGAGGAAACATGGCCATCTAATGGGAATGATGTATCTATAAGACAAAGAACACTGAAGACTGCTGGCAAACACCAGAAGCCAAAAGAGGCTAGAAAGAACTCCCCTCTAGAGCAGTCTGAGAGAGCACGGTCTGCCAACATCTTGAGTTTGGACTTTGAGCCTCTAGAACTGTGGCAATAAATTTCTACGGTTTTAAGCCTCCTGTTTTCGGGATTGTGTTACTAAAGCCCTGAGAAAGTAACTCAACAACCCAGAAACAATTTGAACCCAGTTATCTAAACCCTGTACCACCAAACCTGTGCCTGATCTCTGAGTACTACATCCCCACACATGCAGCTGGCCATGGCAATTATTTTGTACCATTCTTGCTCACACTCAATTACTGAGGCCTGCTTCCTAAATATTGTATATTTCTTTAATTTGTCCATTTTTCCATGTCTAGGTAACTAGTCTAGTTCAGGTCATCATCATCATGCCCTAGACTGGTTACCATGCCTAGTGTCTTGCCTCTCTCTAATTCATTCATCTTCAGCAAACCAGACTTTCTAAAATGCTAATCTGACCACACTTTTAGATTTTCAGTGGGGAAGACAATGAGCGGCATCCATGATATCTCAGGACAAAGTATAAGTCTAATGTCTTTGGCCTGACTGGCAAAACTACATATAATGGCCTCTGAGACTAAAGGGAGAGATCATTTACCACATCCACCTCAAATTCAAGTACCTTCAGTTCCTCAAACACACCAATGCCTTTCACCTCTGCCTAGAACTCTCTTCCCTTTATTTAACCATTCATTCATTCATTCATTCACTCAACAAAACATAGTCCCAAGCTAGATAGTCCACAGAAAATAAAGCAAAGTTCCTACCTTCATGAAATCTATATTCTAAAGAGGGTGTTAAAAGGATCATAAATAAAAGTAAATAAATATACACTACCTCAGGTGCTATTAAGTGTTTCAGAGATAAGTAAAGCAAGGTAAAGGAAATAAGAGAGGCTGGAAGTAGAGAAAAGAGCAAGATTATTTTAGATAATGTACTCAGAGAAGACCTAACAAGGTGATATTTAAGAAGAGATCTGAAGGAAGTGAGGAAATAATAAGCCTTATGGACACCTAAGGGAAGGGTTCTCCCCCCCCCCAAAAAAAGGAAGAGCAACAGCAAAGACCCTATGTGGGGCAGACCTACAGTGTTTAAGGAACATCACTGAGGCTACTGTGACTGCAATAGGGGAAAGGAAGAGAATGAGAACAGATGAGGTTTTAGAAAGTCAAACTGTATATGGCCTTGAACAAAGCTCATTGTAAGATTTCAGAAATCAATGAGCAAAAACGTGGAATTTTTGAGTAGCCTGATCTGACATTCATTATAAAAGAATCACTTTGGTTTTATGTAGAGAACAAACTTGTTGGGGAAGAGTATAGTATAAAAAGGCATCAGAGGAAAAAAAAAAAAAAAAAGGCATCAGTTAAGACGCTCCTAGGAGTTTCAGATGAGACGGAGTGGTGGCTTGGAATGCATCAGAGATGGTAGACATGGCTAGATTCAGGGCAACCTTCTTGGGTCCCCTTCCTCTTTGGGAGCTATGTAGTTTCACTAAATAAACTTTCCTTTGCTATCACTCAATAAACTTTGCTTTGATGCCCAGCCCCAGTCCCCTACCCCCCAAAAAAGAAGAAGAAATGGCTGGATTCTGATAATTACGATGAATATATGCATAGGATTAAATAAGCCATCTTTTAAATTTATCAGCTTAATTTTAAAAGTAATATAACAAGGCCATAATTTCAAGTAGGTAAAACTGATTTTTACTTCTTCTCTCCTACTCGTAAGGAAAAATACACAAGAAAGAGAGAAGAGGAGAGAACATTCTAAACAAGCCAAATAGATATCCTTAAAGGAAAGAAAACAGTATGTCACACTTTTGAATTTAGTCCCATGACTCCAAAGCAAGGCTTTCACACAGTAGCTCTGTATTTATGAAAGCACTCTCTTCTTTTCACCTGGTTTAAAGTGGTGAAGGAATTTTATTCCCTTTATACAAAGGGATCATCTTTAATGCATGCTACCCACTGATGTAAGTCTGAAGTCTTAGATGGTGGCTTAATGTGCAAAGTGGTGAATGTTAAAATGGTGACTTTGGGTATGGCATCTCTGAGCATTTAAACTTCATTATAGAAGGTAATTCCATCTTTTAACTAAAGAAACAAGCATTCAGATTTTATACTGTGTTCACACATGAAAATTAATTCATTTTATTAGAGTACTCCTAATACTATCAGATCAATTCAATCACTTGTTAACAAACAACAACATGGCAACATTACTATTATTAGGATCACTGCATATACTTTTCCTTGGTAATTAAAAAAAAAAAATCAAGAATTTTTTATATCCCCTTTTTCAAAAATTAGTTGAAGTTCAATTATTCTTAAAAAAGTGAACTCTCGGGGATCCCTGGGTGGCACAGCAGTTTAGCGCCTGCCTTTGGCCCAGGGCGCGATCCTGGAGACCCAGGATCGAATCCCACATCAGGCTCCCTGCATGGAGCCTGCTTCTCCCTCTGCCTATGTCTCTGCCTCTCTCTCTCTCTCTCTCTCTCTCTCTCTGTGATGACTATCATAAATAAATAAAATTTTTAAAAAAGACTTTATTAAAAAAAGTGAACTCTCGGATTTGAATTGAAAAATATTTTTTAGTCTTTTTATTGAAATATAATTGACATACAATACTTTATTACTTTTAGGTGTAGAACATGATTCAATATTTGTATATATTACAAAATGATTATCTGACTAAGCCTAGCTAATATCCATCATCATACAATTACAATTTTTTATGAGGAAAACTTTTAAGATCTACTCTCTTAACAACTTTCAAATACACAATACAGTATTACTAAGTATAGTTACCCAGCTATACCTAAAGAATCTTTAAATATTCAGGAATATTTTTATTTAAAAATTAAACACTCAAATAATTAGTCCATTTCCAAATAAAAAAGAATGAGTTTCCAAAAACAGAAAAGAAGATGTTTACAATATATGGCTTTATCATCAATGAGCATCTGAGAATACAGACAATCCAAGTCCTGAATGTGGAGTCCAATGTTTAACTGCCAATCACCCAGCTGCCCAAATCTCAGCAATAGCTTGAGGCAGAGTTTCACAACAAATAACACCACATACCATTAGACAACTATCAGAGGACCCAGAAATGAAGGCGAAGAGAGAAAAAAATGAACAAAGGAACAAAGGTATTAAGAAGTCAAATAATCTGGTTCCCCTAGCCTATATACTAGAAATGGCACGACATTAGTCCAAGAGACACATGCTACCATTTATCCTTCACAGGTATCTCTCTACCATAAGTTATATCACCAGACCTGTAAGTCTAGGTGCTCACAGTAATGCTTGATTTTTGAGACTTAGTAGCAAAACAAAAAGTTTATGTGGCTTCAAGTTGTTTTCAAATACTATGCCCATTAATTTACTCTTTTTCCACAAAAATTCCATAATTACCCTCTTCACCTCAATGAAGACCAGTAGGCTAACAGGATTAGCGTCAATATCAGATGTCTTTTGTTGAATCAGGAGTAGACCATGAGTTTTATTCTAGAGTTTTTTAACGCCCAAGCAGGCCAAAAATGCCAGAGTTAAAACTCTTACCAAAACCAGAAATTCAAGTTCCCTTTGACTCTGTCTGAAAGCCTCAGGTCCACCAGAACTTATCTGAAGGGTAAAGGCAGATTTCCTGGGTCAACAGAGTTTCAGCATAAAAGAGTGGTCTTTTTGGAACAAGAGGACCTGGAGAACAAAGATTTTATCTTAACCAAATGAAGAACCAACCAACTCTTATTTGGTGAAAATATGTTCAGAGACTATACACCAAGTTCTCACTCAAGATTAAGTAAAACTGGTCTAAAGAACAGCCTTTATGGATCTGATCTATTCTCCAATAAAGGACTTTCTTTCTCATTTGCCATTTTATTAACAGATTTGTAGTAGAATTATCAACCCTTTCTCTATCTGCTATATGGAAAAGTATAAAGCATTTTTATTTTATTATTTTTTAAAGATTTTATTTATTTATTCATGAGAGACACAGAGAGACAGAGACATAGGCAGAGGGAGAAGCAGGCTCCCTGTAGGGAGCCTGATGCGAGACTCAATCCCAGGACCCCAGGACCACAACCTGAATCAAAGATGCTGAACCACTGAGCCACCCAGGTGCCCCTAAAGCATTTTTAAAAATCAATACTACACTATGTTTATCATAAGAAAATGAAAATGAATTACAAAAAAGGTTCAAAACTACATTAAAAAAATCTCAAATGTGCAATGAGAAAATATTTAAAAGTATAAAAAGGCTCCTTAAGCTGTTCTTCAAGTATTTATTATAGATGTTTCCTTAAACTAGTGAAATTTTTTTTTAAGTGAAATTCTTCTATGTTGGGAAATAAACTGTCCAAAATAAGGACAAATCAATACAACATCAACTGATAATACAAAGCATACAACAAATTCACGGACTCTAGCAGCATATCTTATTATCATTTTAAATGGGAAAAACAGGTAAATTCCATCAACAATCAAATCCAGAAATATATAGCTTAATCAGAATGACAAATACTCTCGGGTTTTAAAACTGATATATATATAAAATCTATGAAGTATTTTTGCTTTGGATTTTGTGTTACCATATTATTCTATAACAAAATTAGATTTATTTAATCAAATGAAAAACAAAAGAGTTAAAAATATCTGAACCAGAAAGTTTGTTGGAACTACCATATGATCCAGCAATTCAACAAATACATAGAATGCATATTCACAGCAGCACTATTCACAATAACCAAGAAACAAAAACAGCCCAAATATCCACCAATGGATGAACAGATAAACACACTGTGGTATAAACATACAACGAAATATTATTTAGCCATTAAAAGAAAAATGTACTGATAAACACTAAAATGTGGACAAATCCTGAAAACATTATGCTAAGTGAAGCCAGAAACAGAAACAAAAGAATACTTACTGAATGATTCCATTTATATGAATTACACATATAAGTAAATCCAGAGACAGATGTGGATGGGAAAGGGTTTGAGGATGGAGCAAATTTGGAGTAACTGATTAATGGGTACAGGTATCCTTTTGGAGTGATCAAAACATTTTGGAACTAGATATAGGTAGGTGATGGTTATATAACACTGTCAATGTACCAAATGTCACTGAATTATTTACTTCAAAGTCGTTAATTTTATGTTATGTTAATCTCCCCTGAATTTAAGATAAACAAACAATGAAGCAGCCATATTACTAGTAATAAAACCTCATGTACCACTGATACCATATATTGAGCATATCAAAGAACATCATCTCTGTTGTATTCTTCCCAATAATGCATACCCTCAATCTGATCATAAGAAAACCTCACACAAGCCCAAATTGAGGGATATACTAAAACATAACTGACTAGTACTCTTCACAAGTGTCAAGGTCAAGAGAAAGAGAAGAGTGAAGAACTATTACACATTGTTGAGGGACTAACAAGATTCGACAACTAAATGAAATGTGGGTTCTAAGACTAGATCTTGAAACAGAAAAAGGTATTAGTGGAAAAACTGGTAAAACCTATATAAAATCAGTAACTTAGTTAATAGTACTGTACCAATGTTAATTTCTTTACTATTGGAAATTATGCTATGGTTATATAAAGTGTAAAGTATGTTATATAAAGTACTTTTTACCCAGCTTCCCCTGGTTTTGTAGGTTTTGTAATTGCTGCAAGTCTTACCTATTTCAAAGTAAAGAATAAAAGGAAGGAAAAAAGAAATAAAGGGAGGGAAGAGAGAGGTCCACCAACCAACTTCACTTCATGAATATATTTATTAGGAAATGTTCAAACAAATTAACTGAATGAGACATAGAGGGGTTATTCTAATGGCAAAACTTAGTTCACAAGATCTGCATCTGCTTAACAGATAATGCACTCATTTTGGAAGGAGGGAGTAAATTCTTCAGTTAAGTCACAATAATTAAATCTTACAAACCAGGATAAGTGGGAAACTGAGTGGGGAAAAATTAGACAGGAAGACAAACCATGAGAGACTCCTAACTCTGGGAAACAAAGGTTGCAGAAGGGGAGGTAGGCAGAGGGATGAGGTAACTGGGTGACAGGCATTAAGGAGGGCAACGTGCTGTGACAAGCACTGGGTGTCATACTATATGTTGGCAAACTGAACTGAAATAAAATAAAATTTTAAAAAAGAAATCAAGATTTAATTTAAAAAATTAAAAATTTAACTAGTACTAACATTTTCAACATAAAAATTCAAAGTTAAAAGACCCAAAGTCCAAGGGAAAAATTAAAAGAAAACATTGTTGTTATTCCTATAGGTTACAGCTACATTGTAAATTTAATACTGAAGTGAAGAAAGCATATTTCTTGTAGCAGAATGAACAGAACACAGGACTTAAATCAGTTTAATAATTTAATCAGATTTCATTTTACTTTAAATCTGTAGCCTTCTCTTTAGATACACTGTAATACAAAAGATTAAAAAGAGATTTTGATATATAATCAACTTAAATCAGTTTTTGGACATAACACTCCTAGTTGTCATACCATTATGTAGGAGGTATGTTCCTATTAAAAATAATTCCCTTGAAAAAGAATACAGTGACCAAAAGGACCAATTTCTTAAAATAAAACTACCAATGTAAATTCTGTAAACATTTTTAGTTTTATTAATCATATTTAACATTCCAGCAACCAAATTGTGTATATAACTACATTACTAATAAAATCATCTTCAGTAAATCAAATTACCAAAAAAGAGACATTTTAAATAAACAATCAAGATTTAAGAACCACACACTCTCATAGCTCTCAGAAGAAACCAATCCTTCTGACAACCTTGGTTTCAGAGACCTAGCCTCCAGAAACCTGAGATAATAAATCTCTATTACTTAAGCCACCTAGTCTGTGGTACTTTGTTCAATAGTCCCAGAAAAGAAACACGATTACCAAGAAAAGAAACACGATTACCAAGCCACAAATAAAATAGTGTACTCCTATATCCCCACAACAGTCTTTCCCTGGAAGAGCATTCCAATTAAAGGTAGCAGCATCTGGGTGGTTAAGTGGCCCACTCTTGGTTTTGGCTCAGGTCCTGATCTCAGAGTTGTGAGATCAAGCCCCATGGTGTGGGCTCCACGCTCAGCCTGGAGTCTTCTTGGGATTCTCTCTCTCTCAATAAATAAATCTTTCAAATAAAAGCTAGCCATTTTCTCAGCTCTTATAGACTAGACTATTTGACTGAATATGTCAGTCATGATCACTCCCTAAAAGAAGCTGCCTTGAATCCAGTCCCTGTGATACAGCTGCCCAATTCTGTATCATGACAGCAACAATGGACTGGACCTTGGGTGGGTATCAGGCTGAAGGTCATCAATAAAGTAGGACATTCACTACCTGGCTTAAAATGATGGACTTTTTCAGATTCTCTGTGCCTCTCAATTTGATCTAAAAATCTCAGAAGAAGTAAAAAAATATAAAATAAAAATCTCAGAAGAAACATGCCTTCTGCCCTGGCTTCTACAGCAGGAAATTAACAATGTGAGCTAAAATAATATGAACACTGAAGCCCTCTTGGAACATAGAGAGAAACATGGCATAAAGAATAAAGCTAAAGGTTTTATTATGTTGCCTTAAAACCAAAACCACTTCCTAAACAGTCTTAAAAACAAACCCTGTTCTTATTACTCCTTTTCCGTTGCACACACATCTTTTAAACCTGAACCAATTTCAGACCCGCCCTACAAACACAAAACAAAGTAAAACAGAAATAGAGACCCAAATCCAGATCCTACACTCAAGGAGTTCATTCCAACACATATCAAATATTTTTTTAATATGAGCATATTTTGTGTGAATGTATTTCATATGCTTTCATATATTTCTTCAGTAGAAAAGGATGAACAGGATATTTCATTAGTTGTCAGTCATACAATACATACAGAAATAAGTGGACAGTTTGATTACCTGGGCCCACACCACTGCTGGGATGAGATGTGGACTTGTCAGGGGACAATAGGATGGCTGGCTCTCAAAAGATGTCACGGAAAGGCAGTCATTACCATAAGGATTTAATAGGCCCTAGGTCTGGCCTTCAGCCACATTGGATAGAAAGTGGATTCTGAAACAATTTCAAGAATGGAATCATGACTCAGAGACACAAAGGACATTTGTGTGTCACAGGATCACCACCCATGTAATGGCATATCTAGCACATTCTCTTTGTAGACAAACTTAAACAGCAAGTCAGATAACCTGAACAAGTACAGATTTTTTAGAATAAGAAGAGACAGAAGACCCAGGTATTCAGGGCATAACACCACCCAATACACAGTACTTACAACAGAAACTGCTGTAAGAGTATTACATATATCATCACAACTCTATGATGTAGGTACTACTATTACCAACATTTTACAGCTGAATAAATTGTGGCACAAAGAGGTCGAGAAACTCGTCCAAGGATGCACAGCTAGCAAGTAACGAAGGCATAATTTAAACCCTGTCTGCTGAAGTCTTTCTCTTAATCACTATTTCACCTGCAAAGAAAGGCTAGGGTATCCATCCACACCCCCCTGCATTTATGTCTTTATAAAGGGGCAGAAACCCGAATATTAAAAATCTTCCATATTATGCAGGGATGAGTACTAGCAGCTTCAACCTCTCGGCCTCTCCTTTTACAGTGTGAGCAGACCGATACATCCACACCCCTCGTGGCATATTCGGCCCTTAGCTGCATCAGTACCGTTGATCAGGCAGTGCCAAGGCTTGCAGAGCCCATCACTCATTCTGCTTCTTCAAAGACTGCATATCTGCTCTCTTCCTCCCTGTGAAGATTTGAAAGTTTACCTCTCAAGGCTTATCTTCTTCCCCGCATTACGATACGCTTGAGTAAAGCCCTTCCTCAAGTTCAAATTATTAACAAAAAACATTTGTCAACTGTCACTACTGAAAGTTCAGCTACTTCGTACAAAAACATAAATATACTTAGTACATTTCTATAGTTCCTCCACTAAAGCTCATTCATGTAATCATACATTTCATTTCTTACTATGTGTACTACTATGTACACTACCAATAAGCTAAAAATATGCATACGATACTATCACATTGTCCCCAAGCAGCTCAAAAGCAGGTAGAGGGAAGCTGAGCTTAAAGGAAATGACAGGTGCTCTTAATAACAGCTCACTTGCAGTGTGACAAACCAGGAGAAGGGAAAATATCATGGGACAAAACTTCAGGAAGAACAAGACGAGACAGAAAGGGTCCTAAAACAGAGTAAAAACCACACGTCAACATAAAGAAACAAGATTTTCAGCTAAGGATAAGGCAAGCTGTTCAAAATGATTAGACTGCAGATGGCAAGAAGGTCAGACCATGAGGGACCTTTTGTCATCTCTAATATCTAAAATAGCCGTAGTTCTTACTGTAAGAAAAATCCTCAACCAAGGAATATCAAAATTTTACAGTTTTAAAATGCCCACGCATAATACAGATTTACCCATCCCTGAGAAGTGAATGTTCCCTGTGCTAAGAAGAGTCATTATAGGAGAAAAGAGTGCACCTGTTTTTTTAAATTTTAATTCCATTTACTTAACCACAGTGCAATATTAGTTTCCGGTATACAGTACAGTGATTCAACAATTCCATACATTACCTTGTGCTCGTGACAAGTGCTCACCTTAATCCCCATTGCCTTTTTTACCCGTCCCCTCCCCCAGAGAGAGCAATTTTTAACAAGAAGGATACAATGATATGTAACATCAAGAAAGACATTTTGACATTATACACTATGCATCTCTAATTTGGAATACTATAAAGCTCTAAAAATAAAATGAGAGGATCTATGCGCTCACTTGGAAAAATGCTAGGATATTCTATCAAATTTAAAATAAAAAGAATGCAAAATGAAGAACAATCTATATCATATGAATATTCTGGCACAGAGATTAGGAGTCCAAATAAGAGACAAATAGGATCCAAACTAGAATACAGAGAACTGATTCCAGAGATAAACATCGGGGAAAAATCAATGAGACTCTGAGGCATAGGGATAGAGGAAGACATCTAGAATGCCTTGACTGGTTTTTAAGCCCTGAGAGAGGTAAACAGATTCCTTATTTATTCTATTAGCTGCTTATCAAATTGTTCAGTTATGTTTAAAACTATCTATGGTCAATTTATCACAAAATCCAAATAAATGGTATTTGCAATAATGCATTTCTGACACACAAAGGAGGAAAAGAAATTTAAGAACAGTGGACAAACTGACCAAAAAAAAAAAAACCTGGAAAATCTGCACACAAACACATTATTATCTAGGGAAAGATGATCCAAACCTAACACTGACATTTGCTCTAATACTCCTTTAAGGACTTTTTCTCTTATGTGCCAGTATTTTCCTACCTGAAATACAGAATAAGATCTTTCTGTCATGAATTTATAACTCTTCATTTCCAGTACTCTTCCTCAATTATTAAAACTTAAAATTTCGCTATATATACATAATGCTACAATTAGAAAGAAAAGAAAGAAAAGAAAAGAAAAAAAAAAAGAAAAGAAAAAAAAAGAAAAGAAAAGAAAAGAAACTAACTTAGATACATATGGCAGGACAAGCTGCTGAGGACCAGTCCAAAGAACTATATTGTCTTCTTTTGGAGGAGGAAGGAGATAAATAGTAGTGATAATATAGGAGTTTCCTGAGAACATGTCACTAACATTTATTTAGTAATGCAATCTCCTTACAATATACCTGGACCAATAATACTTATTACCCCCAATATGAAAAGCAATTTGTCCAGTTTCTACCTAACAAGAAAAGCCAAAGGGACTAAAAAAAACTACTTAATCAGTACGTGTTCCCACACTAATTTTAATTTCTGTGTTTCTGTAAATAGGAGAATCATCAAAAACTATATGGATATGGGATCTATGGGATCCCTGGGTGGTGCAGCGGTTTGGCGCCTGCCTTTGGCCCAGGGCGCGATCCTGGAGACCCGGGATCGAATCCCACATCAGGCTCCCGGTGCATGGAGCCTGCTTCTCCCTCCGCCTGTGTCTCTGCCTCTCTCTCTCTCTCTCTCTATGACTATCATAAATAAATAAAAATTAAAAAAAAAACTATATGGATATGGGATCTAAACTAGGCCAATAAAACTGAAATAACTTTTAGTCTTCAATGACAAAAAAAAACTCTTGCTTTCTTTCCCTGCTGGAACGAAAGGATGTTTGTTGCTCCAGCTACTGAATGGCAGCTATCCTGTGATCACGAAGGAAATCCGCCTACGACAAACCAAGACCGACAGCCAAACCAAGCTGGTACCTTTTTCATATAGTGTTTGAAGACCAAGCCCTAGAGCCTTCTCTATCTCTGGAATCTTCGTTATGGAAGAAAATAAACTTCATTCTGGCCTAAGGCAGATTTTTGGGGTTTCTGTTATTCAAAGGTGAAAGCACCATAATTTTAAGTATTTTTAAATAGTCTTTCAAAAATAAGTACCTATGTAAAAGCTATTTAAAACTAGGAAACAACTTCACATTTTATAAACAAGTTACAATTTTAGAAGTACAATATAAGCTTTCTTAAATCCATTAAGAGTTTAATCACAAAATATAAATGGCCAGTTAATAGGCAAATAAATAATGGGTACAGGCTAGTTTTACTTGATTGCAAAAAACTGTTTACAATACATTTCTCAATAAAGAAAAATTGAATTATAACCCAAGGGTGGCTTAATTTGTACAAATTTTGAATAATGTCAGATATATTTCCAAAACAGATGCTTAGAGACTCTACAAGGACACTTGGCTCAATCAGAAGCCAGATTAAAGTTCCATCTGGAGCCTAATGGCTCCATGGTTCCATTACAATTACCCAAGTCACCAAAGTGAGCCTTAATGGTTGTACATCACAGAATCTCTCTTGTAGGTATATATCTTGCCCCCAAAACTAGAAAATCATGTCATAAAAATAATTTTGTGTGCATATACATACAGAGACACACACACACACAGTTCAGTAGGTCTACAAATGTTGCTGTATTTTTTCAGTGACACTGAACTTTTCAATATAATTTTTCATTGGTTATTTATCAGCAGCTTTCATTTTTAGATACAATTACTGGGATATTGTGTCATCACTTTTGCTTGACATGGAAAGTACAAACGTTCACCTTCCCTTTTAATCATCCTCCAGAGTAACTCAAATACCTAGCATAGTCCTCTGTAGGGTTTCCCTTTCTCAGATGCTATCACAGGATTATCAGATCAGGAAAACTGAGCGAGGCCACTTTGTCTCCTAATTTCTACTTCTAAAAGTTGTCACAGAGCCACAAAATTCTAGATTAGAAAGGTACTGGAAAGTAGCCACCATCTAGACCAGTGATACTCAAAGTATGGTCTCTGTTCCACTGCCTGAACATGCTCAGTTTGTTTAAAACATTTTATAGCAATCTGACAGAATGAGCTTGTATTTTGTCTTTGTTTTTTTTTCCTCTGGTCTAGGCGAGGGGCCCATATAAGCAGTCTGAATTCCACCTGAAAATATGTTTTTTGACCTAGCAAGTTTTATTTTAATTTGAATGCCTTTAGATAGGACCCAGGTCTCTAATTTGCTAAACTGGCAAGGTATTTGCATCTATTTAGCTAGTTAGCCCTAGAAGGCATCTGAGTGTCCAATTCACTAGATCAGTATTACACAAACTGTAATACCCGTTTGTGAGTAACAAAGCAATTTAGAAAGTTGCATACAGCAATTTTCTTTCTTTTTCTTTAAGAGTCTGGCATTGCATGACAGGATATAGTATGACATACAAAAAGTGGAACGCACACACTATATGTATACACAGATATATTTGTATATGAATATATGTATGTCAGTCCTAGGTTATGATTTAAATTTTATTTCTTACCGTAGTTCATGGGAAGAATGAATGAACTGCACTGAATGAACTGCGCTGTACCAGATTGGTATCTTCACTTTACAGATATAGAAGCTGAGACTCAAGGTCACAGTCAGTTGGCAGCAGTTCAGTGCTCCTTTCTTACATTCTTGATCATATGTTTGTGCACACAATGACTACGAAACCAATAAACAGAAAATAAAAAATATATGTCCCAAAACTAACACTTAAAAATCTTAAATCAATTAAAAAATTATACTTAAAGGAAAATTTAAATACTAAAAATGAAAAAAAATATGTAAAAAAGACGTATTTGATTAAATAAATTTAAAAGGCCCAAAAATAAAACAAAATGAAACAAAAACCCAACAAAGCAATACTTCAACTCAGTAGTTAGAAACACAGAATGAAATACAGGAAAAAAAAATACCACCAACATGCCAGAAAAGTGTCAATTTTCTTAATATATAATTTAAATACCTGAATAGCAGGCAAATGATAGTGAAGGAGAAAATTATAAAATAAATACAAATGGTCAATAACATTCAAAATATACACTAAGATACACTTTTCACCTATAACATTATCAAAAATGTTTTCTTAAGTAATAGTGCATGCTATTGACATGAAAATAAAAGGGACTCTCAAAAATCAGTGCTGGGAGTAAAACATATGAATTGTGGCAGTAAGTATCAGAATCCTTAAAAATGAAATTACCCTTTTATCCAATAATTCTACTTCTGCAATTTATATCTATAGCTCTCATTATTTTGATAGGGTATGTGTGTGTATAAGCATTATCCAAAATATTTTAAATGCAGTATCATATATAATAGTGAAAAATTCTAATGAATTTTTCTAGTTATCAATGGTTAAATCTAGTTATCAATGGTTAAATAAATTATGGTACATCCATACAATAGAATGTTGTACATCTATTAAAAGAGGTGACTTAGATACAAAAGAGGTATGTATTTTTCCTGCCCATATATACCATTAAATGAAAAACAGTAATAGATATGTAATATTCCATTTTTATATTAAAAAAATCTTTAAACACATCTAATCCCTTCTTACTAATAAATAATCCAGTATTTTTAGAATAAACTGACCAGTTACATTTTCATGTAGAATTTTCTAATATGACCATTTTCTTTAAACAGAAATAACCAAAACTGTTACCAAAAAAAAAAGAAAAAAAGAAAAAAGAAAAAGAAAAAAAGGAAGAAGGAATAGAGGAAGAGATGGAAGGAAGGAGGGAAAGAGGTAGGCATACAGGCAGGCAACAGGAGTTAAATGTTGAAAATCTCACTACACAGTTAAACTATCTACAGCCACTACCCTTCTGAAAGGACTCCAAGTCTAGCAATTAAGTAAAGGAAAAAAAAAAAGTTTGGGGCAAGGAGAAAGTAGCCGCTGAGCATCCAGAGCAGTACACGAAGTAGGCATTAATACAGAGACCTCATCTCTACCCAATGTGCACTCTTTGAAAGACATGATTAATACAAGCCCTGTCTTTTTTTTTTTTTTTTTTTAATCAGGAACTGACCAGACATATAACAGCCAAGAGTTATCAGGTCCCCTTGTGAGGCAGTGAGAGCATTAACAGCAGTCAGTAAAGCTCAACTGTAAGCATCAACAGAAATGGCTAGCAGCAGATCTCATGACACAAAGGAACCTGTGATGCAGACAAGGAAGACAGACTTCTCCATAAGCGCAAGGGTTTAGGGCACTGGGTCTTTTTTTTTTTTTTTTAAGATTTTATTTATTCATTCATAAGAGACACAGAGAAAGAGAGGCAGAGACACAGGCAGAGGGAGAAGCAGGCTCCAGGCTGGGAGCTTGATGTGGGACTTAATCCCAGAACTCTGGGATCATGCCCTGAGCTGAAGGCAGATGCTCAACCACTGAGCCACCCAGACGTCCCAGGGCACCAGGTCTTAATTTACTCCTAAAAGGATCATTATATTACCTTGCAGATAGGCAGATTTGGCATAGCAACCATCGTATGTAATCATCTGCTAGGTATTCTAGCCCCATGTTCCAGACATCTCTTTTATACATGTATAGGAGGCAGAAAAAAACAAAGATCTCAAATAATTTCAAGGTTAGAACGTAAAACCTCAACTATCCTTAACATTCACATACTCAAGATAATTTTTCAAGTATAATGATTTTCTTTATTATACAGACATATATATAATAGAGGCAGTCCCCAAAGGCACAACAAAACCAAAAACATTCCCATGAACACTGGATGGAGGTCCTTCCTTCACTGAGATACACTAACCAAAATGTCAAAGCATTAAGTAGCCTCTTCATAAAACAATAATCTCTTCAAAGGTAAAGAGTTCATACAGATGTCTGAAATAGGGGAGAAAGCTGTATGACAGAACTAACACCACCCATAATCAATACTATGGGTACGGAATATTTACTTTGGAAGGCAAGGCATGCCATGAATTCCACAATACCTACAGGTCTTAGGGGAGGAAGAGAGTTCTGGCAACCTATAGGTTTATGAGTAATGGACTCAAGGACAATCTTTCTATTGGGAGGGTTCCATTTCACATTGAAGAGTAATGAAGTCTCAAAGACAAATTCTTAATTACTTCAATATTTTTCCAAGGAAGAGCCCTGAACAGGTGCTTCAAAAAAAGAAACTTTCTATTCTTTTTAACCTCACTTTACATGTGGCTGTGCCTCAAGCATTCATATACCAAACAATTTAAATACAAATCAATGTAACAAACATATTGGATAAATGGAAAATCTAAGCACTACATAAAGTATTGCTTGTATGATAACAATTTTATGGGGGGATGGGGTAACTGGGTGATGGGCAATAAGGAGGATACATGATGTGGTAAGCACTGGGTGTTAAACTATATGTTGGCAAATTGAATTTATTTTTTTATTTTTTTGGCAAATTGAATTTAAATAAATATTCAAATTATTTTTAAAAAAGAATCAATTCTAAATATTAGCCAATCAACTCATCACAAACTTAAAATATAATCCACAATTTCTAACTCACAAGTGTTGTTATTCTTCAAAATATTCATTCAACGAATATTCACTAATCAACGATAACATAAAAAAACAAACACTGGACAGTATATCCTGATCTACAACTTTTTACTCATGAGACACTAAGAAAACCATGCATTGTTTCCTCCAAAACAAAACATGAAAATGCTTTTTAAAGATACTACAAATACATAAAGATATGCATATGCACCCTTTTTACAAACAGGTTGAACACGAAACACCATTTTTAACAAAGTGACACTATTCAGTTGCATGGATAAAGTTAAATTTTACAAGAGAATTATTGATGCTGGTAGTATTGGTATAATTTTTTTTCTTGCATCTTGCATCTTTTCAACTATAAGAAAGATTGAGAAACAGATTTTGCATTTTAGCTTTCTTCTTCTCATCCAAAACACCATTTCAAACAAAGCAAACACATGGAAGAACCAAAAAAACAATGGCCAAAGCTAAAATAACAAAACCTTACTACTGTACCAGTTAGGGCTCTGAATTATAAACAACACACATTCTGCTTCATCTAAGTCAAAAAGGAATTTATTGGCTGAGACCGGGTAGCTCAAAAAAACTGAGACAAGGTTGAAGAGTAAGGAATCAAGGAAGGCAGATCACAAAGTTCTGCCCCCACAGCCTAAAATGAAGCCTTCAACATGTTACTGCATCAGTAACCAGCATCACAGGATAGGAATGAACATCTATTGGCAGCTCTTAGATTTCATACTCAGTTTCTCTCAGTGCCCAGGTACAGCTCTCTAGCTGCAAAAGGACCTCATCATGCCAGCCTTTAGGCTTCTTTAGTTGAGAAAAGTGAGGTGCAGCCTCCTACTTGAACTATAGGGGGTTAAGTAAGGCCCTACGCAGATGAAACCATACGCACTCTCTACTAAGATCAAGTGATGATAGTAGATCTGAAGTGCCTTTACTTTGATGCAATGTCTTGCTCAAATCTATAAAAGTTCACAAATTCAAAGTTCATAAAAATTAATTCAAATCTCCTTAACATTATTAGATTTGCTTGTTACGATTTCTAGTCTATTTCCAAGGCAAAAATTTACTCATTCTAAAGTGGATCTAGCAACCAATACTAGACTGAGTAATTTAGATGGGGTCTAGCAAGTTTCTTAATACACTATAAGTATTGCCTCTTGCTTTATATTCTATCCGTCTGCTAATTTGGTTTCTTGCTTGCCTTTTTTGCTGCAGCTGTGCACCGGGTTAACTGTTTCAATGGTTTTCCTACAATAACCCACAAATTTTTTCCTGATCAGTGTGCTGTATGATTGGTTCTTTGTTCCTAAGATAATTATTTTACATTTGTCTACACTGAACTGCATTTGCCATCTGCTGGCCCAATCACCTAAACAATCCAAATCTTTTTGAATCTGATTGCATTGTTCCTCATTATTTCCTCTAGCTCCAATTTTAGGATCATCTGCAAACTCTGAGATCTTTTCTTTAAAGCTTGGACACATTTTATTTTAATATAGTTTTTTTTTTTTAAGTGACCCTTTAGACACTCCAGCTGAAATCTTCTTCCAACTTGAAAAGTTTCCATAAAGCTTATCCAAGGATACCTTCCAATAATATAGTCAAAGTGCTGCTAGAAACAAAGCTGACTAGAACCCACTCTATTTCTTCTTCCTTTACATTGCCAAAATACTTTAAAAAGTATTATGTCTTCTAAGTTCTTCTCTTAAAAGCATAAATATTTTTAAGGAAAGCAACATTCTGTTTTCTAAAATATACATTCATGGTATTTTTTTTTGTAATAGCTTTCCTAAAGGACACATGGTGAAGTTTTCAACAACTTCTTACACATAAGGCATTTTAATCTATTCATTCAAAACTTATTTGAGCATAGTAATGAGCATTAGGTAAAATGCAGTCTCATGACCCTAGTCCAATTATTTATGTCTCAAAATTTCAGTTTCTTAACTGATAAGATGACTTCTAAAGGCCTAATCACCTCTAGAATTGTGAATTACCTTTTATCTAAAGAATACCATACCAAAAAAATAAATAAATAAATAAATAAATAAATAAAAAATAAAAAAAAAAAGAATACCATACCAGATCCACCATATCTAAATTTTTTGTTTCAAGTTTCCCGTGCTCCGTTTAATTACAAACTTTCCAACAAGTATTTCTTTTGCAGTCCTTTAATACTATAATATTGTAAATAGATATTTACTTAGCAAAATTCCCTCTTCAAATTAGATTTACTTGGCAAGTATGAACATAGTAAATCTTTATTAATTAATTATGATGCAGAAGGCCAGGTACATCTTTAGATCTAGGAAGAATTATTATCTCCATAAACTTCACTGATTTCTTAGTATAATCACATTTCCACAAAAGCCCTACTAGAATTTTAAAAATTATATATATATATTTGCTGCCATTTTGCTGTTTCAGTTGGTAGATGCAGGAAACAAATTAAACATCTATTTTCTTTTATTCAACAGTCAGTAAATGTTGTAAGAATATAATAACAAATATATTACTCACCCTCCAGATGTTTGTGTGAGATTTAAGTAGCTACAAGGTATCATAATAGAGGTATACTCACATGGAGGTTAGGAAGGAAAATTTACTTTCAGGAACAGGATGAGAGCTTTGTGTGGGACTCCATCCCAGGGTTCCTGGGTTCATGCCCTGAGCTGGAAGGCAGATGCAATCACTGAGCTACCCAGGCATCCCTGGATGAGAGCTTTGTGAAGGGTATGCATTTCAACTCTGGAATATTATAATGTCTTTTAGAAACCAATCTACTAAACTATGAGTAATATCACAGAAAAGACAAATATAAAATGCTAACCAGTCAAAGCAAAAAAGGAAAAAAAAAAAACCTCAAAAAAGAAAGGGGTTTACTAGTCATTTCTGGGTGGTGAGGTCATGTGTGCTTTTTATTTTCCAATTTTTCTGTAATGAGTATATGTTGTTCTTATAATAAAAAGGACACAGGGATGCCTGGGTGGCTCAGCGGTTGAGCGTCTTCCTTTGGCTCAGGGCATGATCCCAGAGTGCCAGGATCGAGTCCCACATCGGGCTCCCTGCGTGGAGCCTGCTTCTTTGTCTGTGTCTCTGACTCTTTCTCTCTCTGTGTCTCTTATGAATAAATAAATAAAATTTTTTTTTAAAAAAAGGACACAGTAAAATATTTTTCTATTAAATTTTCAAAGCCATAACTTTTTTTTAATTCATCCTAAATAAAACACCAAGATTTAAAAATCTGAACATTTCACATAAAAAGATGTAGATTTAATTTTTTTTTTTTTAATGTAGGCTCCATGCCCAGCATGGAGTCGTCCAACATGGATGGAGCTTGAACTCACATCCCTGAGACCAAGACTTGGGCTAAGATCAAGAGTCAGACACTTAACTGATGAACCACCCAGGCATCCCAAGATCTAGATTTTTAACTTCTCTCAAAAAACAAAAAACACACCACTAGATCTAGCAACACTGAGCCCACTTTGGAAAAGCTCTCCAGTTGCCTGAGTTCCCACTAGTTATTTTCCTCCCCACTTTTTATTGATTACCAAACAACAGACTATCAGGACTAGGATTTGTAACCCCTATTTTGAGTGCAGAAGCAATCATATATATATTTTTTTAAGCAATCATATCTTGATTCAAATCCCAGCTCCTCAACCCCTAAACTGCTTCTTAACCTGGGACAAGTGGTTTAATCTCTTTAAGCTTCAATTTCTTCATCATAAGAATATAATAGTGATTAATTATATATAAAAGCAAAGTAAAATATATCAAACAAATGCAAATGCTTGATAAATGATATTTATTATTACACTATTTGGACTGAAATTCCAAACCTAATTAATGAATAAGATTTATCATAAACACTTCCCTCCTTGTACAGACTTCAAAGCAAAAATGAAATCACTATGGCCCTATCACTCCACAAGGATTCTCTCTGTAAAATAAGGATAAGAACAGTAAACAAATGCCTTCTAGTACTGAAATGAGTTAATATATGTAAAATGCTTAGAATAGTACATACACCAGCTAAGTTCTAAGAGAATTAGTTATAACTAACAGTAGTATAGTTATTCTCACAGAGCAGGTACATATGAGCTTAATAAAGGTTTATGAGGAGAAATAAGTAAAAATGTGGCTGAATGAATACAAGACAGTTATCAAGATTATTTCTTTATATACAGTGTAAGAATCCTCTCAAATATCCCATATTTTTATATTAAACCTGAAAACTGCAATGAAAACAAAGTTATTCTGATGTATTAAACTTTTTGTGCTCTGGGCACAAAATAATAAAAAATTATTAAACTCTGATGAAAACAAAAGAACTGACCATAATTGCAAGCATGCACATTATATGATGTTCACAGTTTCTTTCCGGAGGAGATTTAGAGAGCCCTATTTCATTACAGTTAGAACCAGGCCAGTCTAGGCTAAGCTTTCAAGTTCTTTTATGCTTCCAAAGATCTCAGCAACTGAGTTTAGAACCAATGCAAAGAAGGACTTCACTACCTTTCAGAGCTACTGGTTTCAAAGCCTCAGCCATTAAAAACAAAGCATGATGAAAAAAGGTCTGGTCAAACAGCAGCAGTGGTTCTCTATTAAATGGTGTGGTATCAAAAAGATGATTTGATCTTTAGCATACTAATCATCTCAGTAGAAGTAGTTTTTAATTAGTCTGGGAATAACAAAGAAGCTCAATCCTTCAAGTATTTAATTTAACAAAAGATAAAGATAGTCTCCCCTGGCTAAAGTGGTATGTACATTCCAGATTCCCTGCCATGTCACACAAATCCTTTCATAGCAATCAAAACAATGAGAAAAGGCAACAAAATTGACTTAAAAAGAGCAATTTCCTTCCCAACCTAAATAAACTTTACACAAACTTGCCTCTGATAATCGACTAAACAAGCTGCACCACCAGCATCAAGGGAGGGTGTGTGGATATCTAGCAGGTGCTGCAGTTTATCACAAAACCGTCTAAAATAATTGGAAGTGACAACCAGCACTACCACAAATGATTTATTAGTCTTTCACTCAGCTTTTCAGCTTCCTCAGGGCCAGAATAAATAATTTACCAACTCTGTATCTTCCAATCATTAATTCTTCCCTATGCATCCAAACTACATTTAACTCTGCTAGGTTCAATGGAATAAAATACACAATAGGAATATTTTTCCAAATATAGAATTATCTGACCATATGCAAAGGCAAATTTGTCAATGGAGATGTACAATCCAGATGTAGAAGAATTTAAGAGCTCAAAGTCAGCAACTGCAGTTGAGTTTGAGGGAATAAAATCAAGTGAAGCAGAAATGAAAGTAGAGCCTAGCAAAAAGCTCACTCACTCATAGATCAGGAAAGGTCCCAGAGACTCTGCGGACAGTAACCTAAACATACTGCATCAAAAGGACTTTAAACCTCAAGCATCACTATCTCACAACAGTCAATTCATGGACTAACTGGCTGACTCCCCTGAAACTCTCCAGTAAGTTATTTTGAAAAAATATATAGCCTTCCCTCAGAAAAAGGTAGAAACTTTAAAACAATGCAAGTTTTTTTTTCCACGCAAAAAAGAATATATAGGGCAAGATGAGGCACCTTCTTTAAAATTATTTTCCTATTTTGAATGAGTTTATGAGACAATTATGTATTCCTAGGAACTCAAAAAAGGAACTATATGTAAAAAAAAAATCAAAGAAATACTCCAAAATAACTTTGACAATGGTGTTAAAAGGTGTGTCTATTAATTATTTAGAAAAAACACAGAAAAAAAATCATATCCTAAATCCATTTTTGATGTCAACTAGTCTTGTCTCATTAAATCAGCATCTATGATTAAAACAGAGATCATTTTTGGTACATAATATATTGCATTGTTAGAGCAGCATCTGTTTATTATACAGCATAAACATTTTTCAGCTTTTTCTTTTTTTTTTTTTAAAGATTTATTTATTTATTCATTCAGCGAGAGCGAAGAGAGAGGCAGAGACACAGGCAGAGGGAGAAGCAGGCTCCCTGTAGGAAGCCCGATGTGGGACTCGATCCTGGGTCTCCAGGATCACACCCCGGGCTGCAGGCGGCGCTAAACCGCTGAGCCACCGGGGCTGCCCTCAGCTTTCTGAAACAGTACTAATACACAACAAATGATGCACACCTAATAATTTATTGCATCTTTTTTATTTCAAGAAGAAATACTTTCAATGAAAGGGTTAATAACATTAATATTCTAATATCTGGCCTTGTATGAGGCAGCTTCAAGCTGCTGGGCACACAGTCCAAGAATTTCATAAACTACAGCTTTTTATTCAATGGTTAGAGTGCATCACAATCTAAATCTTAAGTGTTTAATATATGTTTAAGTATACTTTTAAATACATGACTTCTACCAAAATGTACAGTGCATTAAAATAAAGCCTAACTAATGAAAATTATAATAGAAATTTGAGCCCAAAGAACGTAACCTAGATTACAAAATTTTCAAATAATCTCTAAAAGAAAATTCCAAAATGTTCATAAATGAGAGTCTATCACTTTCAGTATTACCTGGGCACAAAATCATATGGTTTATATTAAGCAAAACCATGTCTTATTTATGCATAAACCCAGTACACCTGTTGCAACAGAAAAATAAACCCCCAAATAGAATGGGTCCCAGCCTCCCACAGGTTAAAATAAAACAAAGATGTAAAGAGTGGAAAATATAACAAAAGACATCTTTTTCAAACAAATACAAAAGAAGATATTTTATGTTTTTATATACAGAGTAGGGAAAGGATAAAAATGTTTTTTAAGAAGAACAGCATAAGGGCAGCCTGGGTGGCTCTGTGATTTAGCACCACCTTCAGCCCAGGGCCTGATCCTGGAGACCCAGTTTCGAGTCCCACGTCGGGCTCCCTGCATGGAGCCTGCTCCCTCTGCCTTGTCTCTGCCTCTCTCTCTCTTGTGTCTTTCATGAATAAATAAATAAAATATTTTTTTTTAAAAAAAGAGCAGCATAAGAAGATTGCACGCAGGTTTCTTTGCAATTGGCTTTTAGCCATAGAGGAACTTCAGCAAGAAAGGATGAAGCAATGCACAGCTCTAGCGGCACCAAACTGCCTGAGAGTGCTTCCTAATACCAGAAACTGGATACAATGCTCTAAGAGTTGACAGCAATTTGTCCCGTGTGCTGAAAACCCTGAGCCCTGCAGAGCCACATGATTATCTGTGGAAAAAGTCTGTGCAAAGTATCCTGGCTCTTAAATGTCCATCAAATGGGAAACAGATACAAAAACTGTGTTACTGATATTGTCCTATCACGAAGTATTAGAGAACAGTTAAAAATTAATACACTGGATGTAAAAATAGAAGGAACAGCTCAGAAACAATGCTGGGTAAAAAGGATTTTAAAATAGCAAACCACATAAATATTCTAATAGAATATTTCAGTTAGTAAAAACACTCAATGTTGATGAACACATAAATGTACTATTAGTCTAAAAAAGCTATAAACCAATTTCAAGATGGTACTAATCTCTATGAAAGGAATGAGCTTAAAATGCTTTTAAAATATATATACAGCAAATGTTAACATACTAATTCTGCATGGTAAATACAAGGTTGCCTGTTCTATTTCTTCTCTGTACTTCTGTAAATATTTGGAATATTTCTTAAGTACCTTAAATCTAAGCCATGATGTAAATAATTTTCTTCTGAAAACATTATAAAGATTTTACAGTATCCTTACCTGAAACATGAGAGCCTACCTTCTTAAAAATCACTGGTTTGACTAGTCCCCATATTTTAAAACTTTTAAATTCCAACTTAAGGAACTAAAAACTCTACCCTCTTTTCACAAATGATTTGGCTTAGTAACATTTTCAAAGCAAGTTCTCATGAGACCTATGCTTTTATCTCAAAACTAAACGGAGGGATTCCACCAGGTAGACTCCCTAAGTAAAGTTAAAAATCTTAGCAGGGGCTTTTAAATAACTGGTTCTATCATTTACTGTTAGAACAAACAGGCTTGACTGAGAACCTGACTCCCATTCCTTGGGTCTAACTGCCCTAGGGGAACCTTTCACTTCATTAGTGAACATGTTTTCATTTTCTTTGTTTATGTGAGATATTAAACTTTTACCTGTTAAGAAAGGAAGTGAGGGAGAGAGGGAGCGAAATTCCTAGTAAGCTTTTAGACTTATCTAATGAAATCTTTAAAGAAGTCAGTACCACAATGACAAGCTTTTTATCTTGCGTTAAAAAAAATTTTTTTAAGCTTTTTATTTTTTATTTATCAGTGAGGGATAGAGAGAGAGACAGAGAGGGGGGGGGCAGAGATACAGGCAGAGGGAGGAGCAGGCTCCCTGCATGGAGCCCAACATGGGACTCGATCCCAGGTCTCCAGGATCGCACCCTCCGCCGAAGGCAGGCGCTAAACCGCTGAGTCACCTGTGCTGCCCCAATGTTAAAATTTTCTAGAGTCAAATTTCTTTTAAGGTCAGACTCATTTCTTTACAGGCCTTTGGAAATTTGACAGGTCACCTATGACTAAATAGTAACAAGATGCCTCTCATTTACAATCAAATTTGTACACTAAAACAAAAGTTTAATATACTTTTTTGTCACCATGAAGAAAAGACACTGTTAATTTCCACAAAAACTTATAAATATTCTCTCAAAGTAGAAACCATCTTATTTAAAGAATTACTGGCTTGTTATCTTACACAAGAAATCATATTCAACTTATATTGATGTTTTCTATCTGAAGTATGTCATGCAATATTGCAATTTATCTTATAAATCCACTACAGTGTGATCAAATCCAATCAACTCTGATTGCATAAATTTGAAACAATGAAGCAATCACATCTGTTAAGCAGTTCTAGCTCTAGACACCACTGTAAAAGTTTACACAATAACAATTACATTTTTTTCCTCCATAAGACTTTTGTACTTGAGTTTTCATAACATTTCTTGTGTGTACTGGGTTCCATGTCATCTACCATATGAAGTAGAACACAAAATAAAAGATAAGGAGACAGGAGAAACTGTGGAAATGGGAAGTAGAGACAGTATACGTGTGAAACTAACACACCTTAGAAAATATTTTCATAAAACTGCAAATTACAAGATAGAAAAAAATTAGTGAATTTGAAAGAAAAAATTTCTAACTTTATCCTGAAATGACTATTAAAAACACAAATATTGAATTTAAATAAAAATACATGGATACAAAGTTTGCCAAACCATGCTTTATGAAGCAAAAGATTGCCATACAGCCAAAGAATCAGCACCTACCTTTTTTGGTGTAACCCTAACTTCTGAAACTTGAATTATTTCATAAAAACATTATAATAGCATGATATGACATGAATATGATAACAGCATAGTATATATTACATAATAATAATAGCATAATATATATCCTAGAACATATATTATTCCTTTATAATAACCAGGGACTTCTATATACTGAATATATATTTCCTGATTGATTTACTTTTCTTTTTATTTCTTTTTTTTTTTTTTTTTTTATGATAGACACACAGTGAGAGAGAGAGAGGCAGAGACACAGGCAGAGGGAGAAGCAGGCTCCATGCACCAGGAGCCTGACGTGGGATTCGATCCCGGGTCCCCAGGATCACGCCCTGGGCCAAAGGCAGGCGCTAAACAGCTGCGCCACCCAGGGATCCCTGATTTACTTTTCTTTTTAAAGATTTATTTACTTGAGAAGGGGGCAGAGAACAGAGGGAGATGGAAACAAGCAGACACCCCACTGAGCAGGGATCAATCCCAGGACCCTAATAGCATGACCTGAGCTAAAATCAGAGTGGAAGGCTTAACCAACTGAGCCACCCAGGTGCTCCTGACTGATTTATTTTAACTTGAATGAAAACAGGAGTCATGGCTCAAATAAGTTAAAACTATTTCCTACTACTAAGTTAAAATTAATAAAACAAAACAAAATTATGATCAAAGGAAAATTTCCCAAAATGAGACAACAGGTAATTCTGATGGCAAAACTTGAATTCAAGAGAGTGACTAAGATCTTTTAACAAAATCATGTGCTAATTCAGATGCTGTCCTTTTGTCTAGGGAAATGGAAAGTTTTCACAATACAAATATATCCCGTTCTCTTAGAATTTTCAGTTTCATTATTTGGAATTATTAAAATGCTATATTAACCAAAAAGACAAGAGTTTGCCTTCCACTCTTATCTCTTTCCTATGATTCTGTTGTACTCTCCTTAATATGTAACTCCTCACTAGTTTTTTTGATATCTTATAGCTTAATTCCTAATCAAATGCATTAAGAAAGATGCTCTCTTACATTGAAACTCTCATGACTATTTTGTACTTTAGCTTCAATATAAAGACATTAATTTGATTACCATAGGACAGTAACAGTATCAATATTTCACTAAAAGTAAATTTCCATGAAATTTTTTTATTTATCAAACATTAATCATCAAATAGGATTAAAATAAGAAATAACACAATTCTGACAAAACTGTACTGTTGCTATCTATCATCTATTTCATTTCTATATTTGTTCATGTCTTCATTCAAGATATACTATTTTTATACTGAAATATCAGTAAAAATAGGATAACTCCTGTTTTTATTATGAAGATAAGCAATAAACTAAGTACAACATGGTACAATAAGTGCTCTACAAAAGTTTGTGGAAGGTGAGGTGATATCACCGAGAAATCAGAGAAAGCTTTCAAGAGCTGCGCATCTTGCAGGATAAATTAACCATGAAAAGAGGTAAGGAGTGAAAAGTACATAAAAAGATTTATGCAAAAAAAGATTAAGCAGATGGGTCTATTTCCTCTCCTTCCCAAATCTCAAAGAGATCTCAAATTTTTACAAAATAGAGAAGTAACATATCAAGGGAAATAATTCATAAGAGAACTTACCATAAAAGACTGTGAGGCAGGGCACCTGGATGGCTCAGTTAGTAAAGTGTCTCTTGATTTCAGCTCAGGTCATGATATGCAGAGCTCCACATTCAACGGGGAGTCTGCTTAGGATTCTCTCTCCCCCTTTCCCTCTTCCTCTGCCCCCACCCCTTGCACGCGCACACTCTCTCTCAAATAAGTAAGTTTCTAAAATTAAAAAAAAAAAAAAAAGTAAGGAAAAGCAAACTATTTTGTCCATATTCCTGTAACATTCAGCCTCACACATGCCACCTCTATAGTACCCTGGCAGCAAATCTCCAAATAAGAGAACTAGAAAAAAACTAACAAACAGGGGAATAAATTCTTCTTTAAAAATGAATTCAAGATAACTTGCCCAAACTTAAAAACACTTGCCTCCAGAATGAAAGGGTCCTTCAAGTCCCAGTATAAACAACAAATAAAATCCATTCCAAGACACATCATCATAAAAATTCTGTGATAAATATTCTAAAAGCTTTCAGAATAATAAAAACAGGTCATGCACAGCAGAGAACAATATGCAGTTGAAGAAAAAACTATGGACTTCTTGGAAGAAACACTGAATGTTATAAAACAAAGCCTTCAAAATTCTAAAAGAAAATTACCTACAACCTAAAATTCTATACCCAGCCAAATTATTAATCAAGTGTGAGAGTAAAATAAGGGCATTTTAACCCTTCCTAAGATGTATGTGCCTACAATAAGGAAATTAAACCAGAAAAAAGACAATGAGTTGCAATCACTAATAAGGACCAGGACAAAACTATCCAACGTCAGAGGATATCAAATTCTTGACCTTCTAAATTGCTTCAATACCTTATAGCATGAATGAAAATGGCAGTGGCAGCTAAAGAAACCAGAAGGAAAAATAAAAAATAACCAGAAGAAGAAAAAATCTAGAGGAAGCAATTAGAATCAAGCATTCTTTGCCTAGGCAAAGATGCCTGTGAGACTGGAGGGAAAACCCAGGACAATGGCTGTTAAGCCTTCAGATGAGTGTCTACATTAAACCAATAAATGACTGCCAAACTGTTACACATTCATCTCTAAAGTTGTGCTCATATAGATTATAAACAGTGTCACTTTGAAGATAAACAAAAATACGAAACTATACAAAAAATGCATGCATACACACACAATTTCACTCATGATAGGGTTTAACTGGATTATTTTATAATTAGATTTCATTTAAGAAACCAATAATAAAACAGTATAGTTTCTATGAAGAGAATGATTTTGAGATATAAACAACAGTTCAAAATGGTTGTAAATGATTATACCACTCATCAATTTCAGAATCTCCCCCAAAATTGATTAATTAGCATCAGTTATTTTTCAAATTTTAAGTGAAAAACTGTGCCTACTCTATCTAGGTATCTTATGGATAAAATAAACCTCTTTAAACTCATTACATATACTTCCTATGCAGTTAATTTTCACTTACAAAAATTTCAAAGAAATCAGAGTAATCCTCATAATCTTAACTAGAAGAGTGTTTAATGCTGACGTTTTGGGTTTTTTTAAACTTTATTTTATTATTTTTTAAATATTTTATTTATTCATTCATGAGAGAGACACAGAGAGAGGCAGAGACACAGAGGGAGAAGCAGGCTCCATGCAGGGAGCCCGACGTGGGACTCAATCCTGGGACTCCAGGATCACACCCTGGACCGAAGGCAGGCGCTAAACCACTGAGCCACCCAGGGATCCCCAATACTGAAGTATTTAATTCTACATGAATTGTTAGTTTTGATAGAAGCTCCAATTTAATCTGGAAGTATTCTTTAAGTACATGAGTTGGAAGAACTATGAGGAATAAGCACATATTTCTAAAATAGTGGTTCTCAATCCCACCAGATCTAATGTCCCTTTCTTTCTCTGTACTCTCCTGAAATGAAGTTCAGATATAATAAAATCTAACTACACAAAGAATTTTTTTTTTTTAAGATTTTTTATTTATTTATTTTTTTTATTTATGATAGTCACAGAGAGAGAGAGAGAGAGAGAGGCAGAGACACAGGCAGAGGGAGAAGCAGGCTCCATGCACCGGGAGCCTGACGTGGGATTCGATCCCGGGTCTCCAGGATCGTGCCCTGGGCCAAAGGCAGGCGCCAAACCGCTGCGCCACCCAGGGATCCCCACAAAGAATTTTTTTAAAATATTAATTCCCTAACCATAATATTAATAAAAAATAAAAGTAAAGTATAACAAAATACTTACTTCATTAAATAAATGCTTAGGTGTAGCTACTTAGAAAAGGAGACTAAAAGAGTCACATATCTGCACCTGTATATAATAAATAAATTTAGATCTAAGAGATAAAAGAACTCACTCACCATAAGAAGTACAAGAAAATGAAAAAGGAGTGGCATAGGAGAACCCAACAATAAAAATTAGTGTTGAGGTAAGTGATTAAAGACAAAAAGTTATTTCATGTGAAGATAAAGACAGAAAGAAGCTTAAATGAAATAATGATTAAAATGCCAAGACAAATTCTATACCATTCAAATTGAAAAAATTATGAAATACGGTGTGAGTGCAACTGACCTGGGTTTTATTTTTAAGTGCAGTGGCAAACAATTACCTAGGCTAAGACATGGTATGGTGTGGTTACAATATATCCCAGGAATACTACCACACTGTCAAGGCATACATACAGTAAGTCTCTAGTACTTAAAAATATGATAGAGACTACATCTTCCAAAAATAATAAACAAAGTAAAAAAACGTATTAGAAGTTACAGAGAAGTACAAAATAAACTCTTGTAATGATATCAGAGGAATACTGAACACAAGGCAACATAATAATTTTAAAATATAATTTTACTATCATTAATATATTTACATAATTAATATATACTATATGTTATACTATATTACATATATAATTTTATCATTCTAAAAAATGAAATTTTAATATTTAGGATGGCAAACATGAAATATCTTTAAACATTCCTTATTAACTATAAAATTCAATGAGTTCTATTAATTTAAAATTTAGTTTATTACAAAGTCTTAAATATCTTGTTACATATTTGCAATAAGTATTCTTGAGCCTCCAGTAAACGGCATTACTAAACTGAAAACTTTTCCACTAAATTTCTAGTTAGAACCTTTATATATAATAACATTTATATTATTTATGGATGTGGAAAAATGTGAAGTAAATTACACAGAATTTTGAGAGGATTTCTTTATTCTACTTAGGTTTCCTCTCCACACAAACTTCCCCTCAAGTAAAGATTCTTCGTGTAATATCTTACAAAAAATTGTCAGTACTATTATACATGAAAGTGTCACTGCTTTATCTTTGAAGAGAATTTAAGCAAGCAGACCTTGAAGTTACGTGGTACTCAGGACAATCCTTTGTAGTCTGAGACTGTCTCACACACTGTAGGATATGTAGCATCCCTGATCCACATCTATTAAATGCCAAAAACACTCCCACAGTCATTGTGACAAAAAGCATAATTTCCAAAATTCCACTTTTGAAGCAGCACACTCTTATTTAGAAATTACTAGAAGTCTTATAGCAAAGAGCATATTATAGTGAGAAAAACACTAGGAAAAAAGTGTTTCAAAAACAAAGAAACACTTATCAATTATACAAAAAACTATTACCTTGACAATTTTATCATCTTAACATCCTTTCTGTGGACTATATTTTTTGATATTGTGTAAAGAGAACGACTTAAAGAGATCTAATAACCACTCTAGGTCATATGTATATCCACTTTATATAATTTTTAATAGAAAGTTTTCCTATATAATCCTTTTAATATTCCAACATTTACTTAGTCAAATTAGGGTAAAAAATAGGATATAATCCACAAATTGTATGTACATAGGCAGGCAATGCTTACATAGTTTCACTTGTGTGGATTTTACTTTGTTTTACTGTGTGGATTTTACTTTGTTTTTATTGTTACTTTATGTTGTTTGGTGTTCATTGTTTCACTGAGCAACATCAACACTAAAGATACTATATTTATAATATTCAGTATTATTAAAGACTTATATGTATTATTTTGTTGCCCCAAGAAATCCTTACTGCATGAATCCCCTTTTTTTATTTTGCAAACTCAAAATTTAATAAGGTTCTATTTAATTAGTCAGGATTCAAATATACATTCATGCCAAATTTAGGAACCACATGGGAGGTTATGGAGAAAGGTATTTGAAACACTTCCACAGGACAACCTTGGGCTGCTCTCTTAATATATCAGTGCAGGGACCTACACTACTTCACATGCTATCCACAAAATGGACGAGGTGTGAAGAAATTTTGTGTTTAATGTGACCTTTGGCTGTACTCTCACTTGTCATAATTATAAAGGAGCTACTCTCAGAGCCAACATATAAGTCATGCTACTACTCTTACAACTACAGTAGTATTTTACAAAGTATTTTATACTTGCAAATTCAAGTCAGAATACAAGGAAGCTCCTCTTTTGTTTCCAGACATAATAGGGCTTTCTGAACAAAAAGAGTTCTGAGATTATACGTATGAATAAGAATTACTGCACAAGAATTTTTCTTTTTATTGTACATTCAAACAAAAATATGCCAGTGTGGTTATCTGTTTGAACTTAAATCATCTATGCTCTAAAGGCAAAAAAACTGGAACTTTAATAATCTAATTATGACCTTAACAATGTAATGTCATTTTAGATAAATACCTATCAATAGGAAATTAAAAAGAAAACTACAAAAAAACAAAAAACAAACAAAAAAAAAACCTTTTCGAGAGATTCCTATTTTCCTACACAGAATGTTACTAAGGAAAAAAGAAATGTTACTAAGGATAAATAGTTGTTTTAAAAAATATTTTGGCAAAAGTATCAATATACATGAAATGTGACATGATTTTTTAAGGGGGGGGGATAAAAAACACTGGATCATCCAACATAAAATTATAAATTCTGAAGTAAAACAAACAGGATTAGTTTTCAGTATAATATTAAAATATGCCACCAATGAAAAGATTTGCAAGGTAAAATGAACACAGAAATCCTGTAATGTATGATATGAAGAGAAACTAGAACTCTCTATTATACTATAAGCAACTTTGCCATCCTCATCTTTCTGTTCCCAATAGTAACACCATAAGCTGTGAAACATCAGTCATACTTTATAAAAGTCAGAACCACAAACTGCCTTGG
The DNA here is from genome assembly GCF_018345385.1 of Vulpes lagopus. NCBI lineage: Eukaryota > Metazoa > Chordata > Mammalia > Carnivora > Canidae > Vulpes > Vulpes lagopus. The sequence goes on along the minus strand of NC_054842.1, from coordinate 25,911,118 downwards.
TTGCCTAATAAAAACATACAAATACTGGCAAAAGAAGTCAGTTTTATCACAAAATCAAATATTTTTAAAGACATTGTGTGTGAATTAAGATTACTCCTAAATGTATGTTATATAAGGGTATTAGGAATTACTCAAAAGGTATGTGAGATAATACTATCACACTGTAGTAGTGTGTCCTGAATTGGAAGATAAATTATATGGCCATCCTAGCTGTTACAGTATTTCATATTACCTAAATTATGTATTTTGAGGATTTTATGATGTAACATTAATTATTTACTTGGAAACTCTAACTTAAAACTTTGTGTGATTCACATAGAACCCTACTGTTCATACATATGCAGCCACTTACAACATTCACACCATCGCTCAAATTCTACTACTGCCTAACTCTAGCTCACCTGCTTTCTGATGCCTTTCATATGCTTCAGACCCAGGATGAAAAAGAGGTCTCTTTGTCTTTAGGTAGCAAACAGAGTTAAAAGATCCCATTCCCTTAACCTCACACAAAGTCAAAACATTTTTCCTTACTCCCAGAGACTCTGCAGAATCTTTTAAATAATTACAATTAAGTGTTTAAAATTACAACTGGCTATGTTCTCATCCTTTTTATGCACATGTTAAAATACTTAGCTGTATGTTAAACAATGTATTAGAGTTAACAATACATTTGTGGCCATTTCCTATAAACGCTTAGACATCAGACTCTTAACAATACGTATTTAACTCTAATAATACCATTATTTGTACAAGGAAATCAGATTTGACCAAACAGAGGCCTGGAAATGGCCTTGGGCTTAAGAGTCCAAAGGCCTGAGTTTTGGACATCTACCAGGCAAACCATACAATCTCCCTGAGGCACAAATTCTTCTTTATGTAATTCTGATCCACTATACAGGATTATAAGAAGAATCAAATCAGAAAATTCAAGAAGCTCAAGTACTGCCCACTATTTAGAAAAGATGACAAAGTAATAACGAAGTGAATATACTTAACAAATTAAAGAGATAATTACATTCTCTTTAAAAAAAAAAAAAACACCCCAAACTGCTTAATACCAACTACACATGCAAAACTGTAATGGGCTAAGAAAGACCCTTGAGAGTCAGATTCAATGAGTCCTAATCTCAGTGCTATCACTTACTGCCATGTGTGTGGCAATGACCAAGTTATTTAAACTCCAAGTTTCTGTTTCCTCATTCATAAAATGAACACAGTAACTGTACTTCTCTCACTGTGAAAAACAACAAACAATCCATGTGAAACATGGAAGCATTGCACCTGCACACAGTAAGTGCTCAATAAATGCTAGCTATTATTATGAAAATCTCCATTAATGTCTCCTTCCAAAACCAATTTCTAAATAATTGTTTTCATGTCAGGAGAAAATTTCCCATATGTGTGCATATGTGTGTGCATGTGTGCACACACACACGTTTATCTTTCAATGAAGACCACTTGGATAATACAGCTAATACTCCACAAATACATATTAATAGTGTGTCTGAGTATAGTATTGTGACAACTAACATAGTAAGATCTTGCTCAACATTGGAGAAGGCAGATTTTTTCTTCAAAAGAAGTCCACATTGGCATACTGAAGCACATTTTGAAATAAAATTCCGTATCTGACAGTATTTGTGGTTGTTCATCTCCAAAACAGAAGTCACAGATATGTATAATACACACATTTTTAAATCCATGTATATAAATCAAGTGAAACCACTTCCTTAAAGGCAAACATATGAAGACGCTAAAGGAATATTCCAATTAAATATTCATATATTCAACATTTCAAAATAAGAAATGTGGGTATATATGTGCATAATTTACATTCCATAGTAAAACCTCTCTACAGAGGCCATTTTCAGCATATTTCAACAACATCCTGGGGTGCCAGGGTGGCTCAGTTAAGCATCTGACTCTTGATTTCAGCTCAGGTCATGATCTCAGGGTCATGAAATCGGGCCTCGCATGGGGATCTGCACTGGGTGTAGAGCCTGCTCAAGATTTTCTCTCCTTCTCCCTCTTTGCTTCCCCACCACACTCAGCCCCACCCCCCGCTCACACTCTCTCTCAAAGAAAAAATAATTAAATTACATTAAAAAACAGCATCCTAACCTGAATTGTACAATGTTGCCTTTCTCTGCAATGTTAAAACTGTAAAGTACACAGTAATTCATTGCAGGCAAATACAGAAGAAGACTAAGTTGTACATATGACATTCTTTTACCCAAATATCTACTTAACCTATTCATTAAACCAATTTGATAAGAGAGCCCTAATAACTGCACTACCTTAGAAAACAAAATCAGACAAAAGAAATATCTTATTTAAAAATAAAAATGTTACATAAGAGAATTATTACCTAAAGTCAGAGAAATTATAGCTTTCATTTATAAAGGCCCTTGTCCATTTTAGTTCATAAAATTAAGTGGCAAAAAACTTTCCATAAGAGATAGGACATTAAATATGTCACCATGACTGATATAAAAATCTGTCTCAATATAACATTGTTTGCTAAATACACTTATAATGAGAATTAAAAAAAAAAAAAACAAAGGCTACATTAGTCAAATTTATATCTCAGGGATCCAAATCTAAGTTGGACTTCATTTCTCTGAACTCTCCTAAAAATATCCCAGTGGTAAAATAGATTTGCCCCTACAACAAAATAACAAGACTATATTAGTTATTCTAAAGCAAGTAAGAAATACAGACTTGCCCTGTAGAGATACAAAGGATAATGTGGACTGAGGTTTACAAGTTCAATCTCAGTTTACATACTATAGGCTATATCATTAATTTGTAAGTGACTCTACAATGAGTATGCACACAACACATAAACATTCTATCATCAGTAACCCTAAACAGGTAAATTTAGAGCTAAACAAAGCATAACTGAAATTTCAACTCTACCATAAATTACTAAAAAAAAAAAAAAAAAAAAAAAAAAGTCCTTGGGCATTGCAATGAATACACTTTTGCCTTAGAGCTAATACTTTAATTTTAAAGAACTGCAAAGAAAAAAATCAAAACTAGTCAGTAACAATGCAGGCTCTAAAAGCAATAAACTCAAAATTAAGTTATAAATAATTTAAAGCATGTCATGAAGATGTATTAATAATTCATCAGATAAATAATTTACTAAATAATCAAATAAATAAATAATGAAATACATAAATAAATCAGCAAATAAATAATTCTGCAAAATAACCTAAACAATAAGTCACCCAAACAAATCACAAGCCTACAAAACTACAATGATTTTCAGGATTCTGATAGTTTTAAATAAGCAAATGTACATAAACTAGATCAATCCTTGTTAGAATTAGAAATATTTTTCAGTGTTATTGGTAAAATCCTCATCTCAATACATAAGAACACATTTTCAATTTTTAAAGGACTGCATTGGATTAGTTCTTATAAATTATTAATATGATTATAATATATCCTGCTCTATATTTTACATATAATATCTTTGCCTACATATTTTCCCCCAAACTGGATACTTAAAATATTCTTAATTTACACTTCTTTTCCAAAGTAATACTTACAGTATAATGGTGCCACTGCCTTTCTGATAGCTTTCCTATTTTCCCCAAGTGTTTGGAAATTTTCTGCAGAGGTAAAACAATAATTATTATAGATGAGATTTCATTACTAGTGAACAAGGTTTTATAATTGCACAAAGTAGCAATGGCAAGTGGACATTATTAGCTGTAAACTACGTAAAGTTTTTAGAAGTCTTTAGTGGACTAAGTGCAAGCTAACAGAGGCTAGCTTCCTCTATTGGAACTGACACACAAGCTGTTACAATTGGCAGGATTTCAGATATGAAGGCAAAAACTTTGAAGGACAAAGTGATTGGCTGACATTTAATGCTATCCTCAATTTGAGAAGCTCAAAGTCCTTGATAGAATACATGAGATCACTTAACTGCCACAATTTGAATATACTGACAATCTAATTAGAGCACCACATACAGACCAAACACCATTGACCTCATAAATCAGTCTTTGTTGGACATTTAAAGTTTTTATAGAGTATACCCATAGTATAGTACTTCTGAAATCCAGAAATAGTAGATCCCAAACTATAACAGCCTTGTGCACAGAGATGTGGGTTTTTTATGCATTACAGAGAATAAATTCAAACAATATAGTTCATTTGAAGAGAAGATTACCTACAGTCTTCAAGTGGAAGGGAAGATTCTAACTTCATCTACACAACTTCTCCATAAAGGTTCTTGAACTATAGATCCCTTAAATCTGAGCCCAACCTAAAAAAATGTATCAAATCCTAAACTGTCATAAATTGGGTAGAGCAATGGTTCTCGACTGGGAAACAATTTCCCTCCCAAGGGACATTTGGCAATGTTTGCATACATTTTTGGTTGTCATAACTGGGGAATATTAATGGCATGTAGCAGGTAGAGATCAAAGATGTTGCTAAATATCTATAATACACAGAAGAGACCCCCACAGAAAATCATCTGGCCTAAAATGTTAATAGTGCTGAGGATGGCAAACCTTAGGGTAGAATAAAATAATTTTTAGTAGTACATGGTTTTCCTCTTATAAAATAGCACAGATTTGGTTCAGAGATGTAAAGTCTGTTATGTGTGTAACATTATACGCAGTGGAATACCCTAGAAAAAAAATGTATACCCTTGAAAGGGGTATATGGGAACTCTGTACTTTCTGTTCAATTTTTCTGTAAACGTACAACTGCTCAAAAAAATATTTATTCATTTTTTTATTTTTTACTTTTTTTAAGATTTTATTTATTTATTCATAAAGACAGAGAGAGAGAGAGAGAGAGAGAGGCAGAGACACAGGCAGAGGGAGAAGCAGGCACCATACAGAGAGCCCGACATGGGACTCGATCCAGGGTCTCCAGGATCACGCCCTGGGCTGCAGGCAGCGCTAAACCGCTGTGCCACCGGGGCCACCCCTTATTCATTTTTTAAATGTGTATTCTTCACTTAAGTTATGAATAACTTTCTTAGAATCAATACTAAAAAAAAGTCTACAGTAACAAAAATGTTTTTTTATTTATCAAGATTCTTCCAATAAAGTTAGTAAGAGAACATTAAAAGTCACATTTACGAGCCAACTTTGTCAACGTGACTAGCCAAGATACTTAATAATATTAAAAATTCATAGGGCTTGGAGGGATTATTCAGATACAATACAATATACAATCCTCAATGGTTTGTGGCTGTTTTGTGAGTTCTGTTTTGGGTTTTTAGGAGGTTTATTTTTGCCTAAAGGCTACCAAGTGTTTTCTAAAATAATATTTGTAGTAATTATTAAAAGTACTTGAGAACAAAATTTAGCAATACAGCTATCAAAAATATCCAGAAATTATGTACCATTTTAAGTACTTTCCTTCAAATACCAATTATCTCTCTCCTGTCTCAAAGTAGATTTTTGTTTGCAGTATAGAACTAAAATCTACCAGGACATAGTGCATGTTCTTATATTTGATCTATCACATTACTACATAGAGTATTAAACAATAGTATCCTTATCAGATAGGATTAGGTCATGCCCTTCCCATGCCAAAAAATGTTTTGTGTTTTTTTAGATTTTATTTATTTTTTTTAATGAGAGACATAGAGAGAGACAGAGACGCCAGCAGAGGGAGAAGCGGGCTCCATGCAGGGAGCCCGACATGGGACCCGATCCCAGGTCTCCAGGATCAGGCCCTGGGCTGAAGGCAGCGCTAAACCGCTGAGCCACCCGGGCTACCCAAAAAACTGTTTTTAAGTAATAATATAATGACTTAAACAAGAAGGAAAAAAGGTAGAGAATTTCATGGAAATGTCCAGAAATAAATCATCAGAAACTGATGTGGCAGCTCCATTGAGGACCCAAGTTCCTTCCATCATTTTGCTCTACCACATACTATTTCTGCTCCAAGAAGACTATGAGCACTCTGGTGAATACATCCATGTTGTAGGCAACAGAAAAAGGAAGCAGAGGAAAAGGCCCACCCTGCTCCCTTTAATTCTCATGTATTATTTTAGGTTAAAACTTACAAACCATAGCTTTGTCCTTTGGCAACACCTAAACATTTCAGAGGCTAGGAAATGCTGTCTCCAACTTTGGTAATAATGCCCAGGTACAACATTGAGGTTCTTCTTACTAAGGAAGACAGGTAAAATAAATTTTGTAGGGCAAACTAAGACACACAGTGCAGTGCAGGTAACAACTTTTTGAAGAAAATAGGGGATGCACTCAAAATTTCTCATTAGGGGTTCACTGCAAATTATTGGTATATGTACTTACATGTTTGTATATGTGAAAGAAAACCTAACTGTTTAAGTAAATGTTTAAATAAATTTAGGGATAATCTCAGAATAGAATGCTACCGATAGTCACTAAATATCACACTTTAAAATTTTACTGATATGGAAAAGTGTTCAAATGTTAAGTGAAGAACAGGCTATAAAACATTTCATATAAAATAATCCCTATTTTATATAAATATAGCTACACACCGACACATACATATATGTATATGCAGTATATATTTATACATACACATAGGCATATCATATACCTATATCCAGAGAGAGACAGACCATATAAAATTCAAGAGAATGGAACTAAATTAAATGATAATAGTGGTTTAGGCTTTGGGAACTATAACTAACTTTCATTTTCCCCATACTTTTCATTGCTTTCTAATTTTTCTACAATGAACAGGTACTATACTTACAATTATTTTTCATGAAGATTTTGGCCTAGATAAGAAAAAGTACCTTATAAAAGTAGTCCGATTCAGGCTTCAATTTACACTTTTTACTTAGAATTTGCTGATGATAAAAAAAGTGGGGGAAAATCTATAATTGAGCTTTATCTTTCCCAAAACATGTAGGTTTCTCTTTAGTTGGTAGTAAGAAGCTAACCTCTCTGTGCCCCTCTTGTTTTCAACTTACTAACATTCACATATCACATTTGTCAGCTTTATACAAGTCACTCCTAGCCAGATGCTACATCCATCATTCTTAACAATTTACCCTGACATATTGATTACTTTGTTCATATCACTCCGTAGAACTAATCATTCGTACTTCATGCTTCTACAAATCCTTCCACTTTCTATATTTCTCAATTTTTTTCTACTCTACTGCACATTTTTCTGGTTACTTATATAATGGATATATCTAACAGAAATTACATCTTTCTTATATCTTAACAACTATCTTGCATTGTCTTGAATTTTCTAGAGCTATTACTATATACATATACCATTCTTACATTGGTATTAACTCTATTGTCTATAGTCTCATAATTTGGAACACTTCGAAGTTCTCACATTTTCTAGAGTGATTCAATTTCCTAAGCCCCCATTGCTACCTTATAAAAAGAGAAAAACAGGAAAAAGGCAACCAACTGATATATTTAGAACTACTAATATGTGTATTGGATTGACCAAAACAGCCAACAAACAAAAAAGTAAAATATATGGTCCCTATACTCTAAAACTTGGTCAAATAAGACAAATATACACAGGACAGGGAGGAAGGGAGAGACAAAGAAATTCAAAACCAAATTTAAGAAGAGGCAAGTATATAATCAAGATAATATGTACTTAATGTACATATTACTTAATAATATGTACCAAAAGTATTATGTACTTAATAATATGTACATAACTTGTATTACATACAAGTATTATGTACTTAATAATATGTACCAAAAATCCAAAAGTAAAAGCCACAATCACAGATAATCAGATTAGGCTCTTCAACTGAGTTCAAATCAATATAGGGCTATGACAGTGGTTCTCAACTATAGGAGACATCATCCCCTACAAAGAGCATTTGGCAATGTCTGTAAACACTTTTGGTTATCACAAATGGAAGTCACTATTTGCATCTAATGGGCAGAGGCCAGGATTGCAGCTAACATCCTAAAATGCACAGGAGAGCCCCTACAGAAATGAATTATTCAGCCTAAAATGTCAGCAGTGCTAGAAGCAGCAGTTGGGAGTCAAAAGAAGAGATAGCATTTAAACAGGATGGAATGACATGAGTAAAAGAATGATAACCATAATATAAGATGTCTTTAATAAACCATAATATGGCTAGTGAAAGAACAGGGGAAAAGAGATTAGAAAACATAACTGGGCATAGACTGTGATGGGCCTACACAATAAGTCTGACAGACCAAGGAGATAAAGAAAAATACCTATTATAATAACAAAAATATAAGAAAGCTGAGGCGCAAAATAGCAACATATTTGATAAGAAACAAAATTGTAGATAGATGGGGACATTGATTTCCAGCATATGGCAGACTAGATACCTTGATACTATTAGATATTACTTCTAAAAGTTAGTGGAAAAATCTATTTTAAAGAACTGCTTAGCTAGCAAGAAAGTACAGTATTCACATAAGCCATAAACAAAAGTAGAATAAGCAAAACCAGAACCAGCTTTTATCGTGAGAATGTGTGTTGCACTGCAGAAAACTGGGCTTACATTTTGATGGCTACAGAGGTTCAGGAGATAGACTCTAAAAGTCTGTCAAAAGGAAACACCTATATAAAGCTGTTATTCCAAAGGGCCACACCCTCAGGTGAAGAACACCACAAAGATCTCCCTCCTGTTATCCCTTACAGGCATACCTACTCCTAGAGCCCACCATCTCTAACCCCTGGCAACCCCTATATTCCACCTCTATAATTTTGTTATTGCAAGAATGTTTAATCAATTCTCTTGAGTAACCACAAAACGTAACCTTCACAAAGGTTCTCAGACTGAATCACACTACATGTAATATTCAATAAATCTCATATGACAATGTCATTTCAAGTACTCTTAAACTGTTAGTATACCCCCAGGCATCTGGGGGAAACATAGGCAAATTATTGGTGAAAGAATAACTTCAATTCAGGCCTCAAAGAATCCAGCAATTTTCAAAAAAGTCTACTCAAAAAAAAAAAAAAAAAAGTCACAAAACATCCAAGGATATTAGACACAATGAATGAGTCAATACAAATAAGACAGCAGGATTACACTACAGATTCTTCAATTAGTGGACAGATTATATAATAAAAATGTTCCAATCAATAGAAAAGTTTAAAAATACATATTTACAAGTTAAATAAATCCTCAAGAAATAAAAACATAAGTTTTAATTCAGGGTAAAAGTTAAACAGCCGTCAATAAAAACAGAGCAAGAATTAAAAAGACATTTAAAACCTATCTAAAAAAAAAAATTAAAAAATAAAAATAAAAATAAATAAAACCTATCTAAAATTCAGTTCATAAAGAGAAAGAAAAAATGTGTAAGAGCAGGTAAAAAATACAAAGAATAAGGTCTAACAAAATAATTCTGAAACTGTCTGGAGACATTTTTCAAATTGCCAATCCATTGAAGACAAAAACTGTAAAATGCAATAAGTGAGTTTCTTCTTTAAACAATCTTGTGCTTGGATGTCACAGGAATATCAAGTTGTCATTAAAGGTTTCTAAAAGTTTACTTCAAATTTCTGTCCTTAATTCATCACATACCAATAAAATAAATTTACAGACCAACACTGATCTGAAGATCACGCTTTAACAATGCTCTAAAACACAAGTAGATCAGGACACCTAGGTGGCTCAGCAGCTGAGTGTTCGACTGAGGGCGTGATCCTGGGATCCTGAGATCGAGTCCCACATCAGGCTCCCTGCAGGGAACCTGCTTCTCCCTCCGCCTATGTCTCTGTCTCCGTGTCTCTCATGAATAAATAATCCTCAAACAAAAGAAAAAGTAGATCAAGATTAGAAAAGAATTTAAAAGCAAAAACAGAGTATAGAAGATATTCAAATAAATAATGGTTGAAAATCTCCCAGCTTAGCAAGATGCAACTGGACAATCTAAGATGTAAGAAAAAAACAGATAATAAAGATATAGGTAAACACATGGTTAATTCATTAACAGTGCAGAGGCTATATCCGCCACAATTACTACAACACAATTCCAAACTAGCATTTTCCACTATCATTTTTAAAAACAAACAACTTGGGCTAGATGTACTCTAAATAAACAAAATAGAAACAGAGTTAGTAAAGAGAGTTACTAAAGACCAAGTTTTAAGAGCTAATGATTTCCTCTCCCAGTGGAAACATTCTGTCCATACTTCCACTAAACACTAAACTCGGCCCATACTGCTACTAAACACTAAACTCGGCCCATACTGCTACTAAACACTAAACTGTGTTTAGTTTATTAAGTTAGAGTTATTTTTAATGTATAAGTTTATGAAACAAGAAATACATTCTTATCTTAGCACAGGCTGAAAATATCTTCAATTATAGTGAAATGAACAGGATTCCAATTTCCAGTAACTGTCCTTTACAACATGAAGTAAACTACATAATACTTCAGCATACTTTATCTATCAAATCTAGGCAGAAGTTTCTTTTATTTCTAAATGCAGTTCATTTAAAAGACCGTGCTCAGTCATCTAGCAGAAATCAAATGTAAATTCAAACCTACTTGAAAAACAAGAAATTATGGGCATCACACATCCTGAGGAAGAACCATAACTAATATCTAAGTGTTTGGTCATTTTCAAATGTATAACACACATCTAACTGACGCATCACAATAACCTGATGGGATCTTGGTTTTATAAAACAGATATAATAATAGCTAAAAGCTTAAAAATTGAAAGAACATGTCAAACAGCATCAAACATACACAAATATATATATAAATTAAATATAACAATATAAAATAGAAAAAGATATCCAAAATCTAATCAGTGGCTGCTGCTTAGCATCATTCTCCATCACATGCAATTGAAAGGACAATCACTAGGCATACACAGCAAATAAACTAAATGATGTATTAACCAAATTCAAACAATTCAAGATTTTTAAAAATTGTATTGCATATTGAATCTTAAGATTTATATGGTACTACATCTCACTCAGGATATGGAAAAATAATTTAAATAGAAAAAAAAAAACCTGGGCTAAGCTGTTACAACATCCATCAAGGAAAAGTGATGAGAATGGCAGAGATTGTCAAACCATTTTGAAAAGTTCAGGGACAAGGTCCTTAAATAAGAGAAAGTTTCCTCTAAATTATTCCGTAGATATATTGATTCTAAGTTAATGCCTGAGACATAAAAGACACAAGACACCTTAACTTTGTGGTTTAGAATAAAGATGGTTTTAAGCTGCAAATTCATGAAGTTTTGTGGGTTTTTTTTTTTTTTTTTCAATACATTGCTTCAACCAGATACAAGAGTCAGGCTATAATTTTAAAAAAAGTTTAAATATTTATTTATTTGAGAGAGCATGTACGCACATGTGTACACACGCTCACCCGTGAGTGGAAGGAGAGGCAAAGGGAGAGAATCTTCAAGCAAATTTTGTCCTGAGGACAGAGCCCAATGGGGGATCAATCTTACAACCCATGAAATCATGACCTGAGCCTAAACCAAGAGTCAAACACTTAACCAACTGAGCCACCCTGGCACCCTCCTGTAATTTAAAATTTTGACACCCACACCAAGTTTAACTGATCATCCATCTATTCTAATAAAAGAAAAAATGTCCCATGGTGCCTTTTGAGTTTTTATTCAAGGTTATAATCGAATTTGTGTGTATTCTTCTCAGGTGCTTCCAGTCTTCTTTGTGGAGAGAAAAAGCAGGCTTCAAAAACATATCCACATATACATACACATACATATCTACATACATATATGTAGAAAATGTTCCCATAATTCTTAGTTTCTCAATACTTCCTGATCCTTACGTAAAACATGGAAGTGAATAGGTAAATAAATTTTTTAAATAATACCAAAAATCAATGGTCTTTAAAATATATTTTTAAGTTAAAGCAAATCAAAGAGCTTTTAATGGCACCCATAAAAACAAGCCACAAAGCCAAAATTCATCATAAACATTTGCAAATAGCTTAAAATTGGGAGGTTAGTATGTTTCATCCCTTAAGCTTACCTTAGGGACACTCTAATAACTAAAATTACCAACATCTGAAGCTTAACATCCTTACTCAAATAATCAAAAGCTTTTCCACTGAAACACTCCTAATAAGTGCTGCAAAAGGCAATAAACTCATCTACATGGGGATTTGGGAATAGAACCAAAAATTGCTAAGAGCAATCATTAATTTTCTTCAGCAATGGGTATTTTAAAATAATTGTGCTAATTCGTTCCCATTCCATAGTATCTTCCTAAAATTCAACTCGAAAAGAATGTACCATGTTGGTACTACTTCCTCACAGAGCCAGTGCTAAAAAGGGTACAGGTTAAGGGTCTCACCCTTTTTGCTCAAACCAAAACGTCACTCCTTTGTTAGAGGGTCACAGATGTTATGCATGAAGGAAAGCTAATTCTAATAAATGTCTAGGTTTAATCAGCTATTCTTTTCCATAAACACTGAATCTAGCAAAGAATTAACTCTACCTTTACACACACACACACACCATTAGTAAACTGTTCTTTTACAACTTTTTAACCAACTCATTTCACGAATAAAATCTTTAAAATCACACATTGTATTTTTTTTTTTTTTTTTTTTTTTTTTTTTTTATTTATGATAGTCACAGAGAGAGAGAGAGGCAGAGACACAGGCAGAGGGAGAAGCAGGCTCCATGCACCGGGAGCCTGATGTGGGATTCGATCCCGGGTCTCCAGGATCGCGCCCTGGGCCAAAGGCAGGCGCCAAACCGCTGCGCCACCCAGGGATCCCTCACACATTGTATTATAGAAAAATTGGTAACAATTTAAAATTACACATTGTATTATAGAAAAGTAATTGGTAACCATGTTATAGACAACTCTTTCAGCAATTAAGGAGTAACTCTAGTATTAAATTGCAAATATTAGCAGGAAAATCAAATGGAGGAGATAGTTCATGCCTTGTTCTCACCTAATTACGAAAATTATCTAAAGAGGTTATAGGACTTATTTCAAATTCTATACAGTTAGGAGCCATAACTATTCATAATTATACATTTGAGCTTAAATTATCTTAAATATTCTGAATTTAAATTATCTTTATGAATTTTATGAGTACACCATTCTTATCATTTGTACTAATCCTTTAACAAAAAAAATCTAATCTAAAATTTTAAGAACTGTATTTTTTAAAATAAAGTCATTAATTTTCAGTCACCTTTTGATTGCCATTTACATGTAAAGAAATATGGGTTATTATTTTTGCTTTTAAGTTCTCTAACAAAGAAATAAAAATCATTAAAGGTTATTTTAAGTTTTTAAATTTAAATTGGTGGGTTTTCTAAACTTTCGGATAATTTTTGGTAAATGCTTTTTGTTTAAAAACTATAAACTTCCATATAATTATAAATGCAATTTTAATCTAAGTTATCTAATTTGACATAATTTAAATCAAAGGTATCATGAATAGTTATTATAACTTTTAATTACACTGTATTTTAAACACTTATTTTTATAACACTAAGAAAAAAATTACAGGTCATGCACTATCTCCATTTTACTGTCAACATATTTTTATCACATATGAAAACTGAGTCTTATGGTCCAAAAAAATACATTGGATAGGGCATTATATCCATTTTTCTCTCTCTAGTAACATTCACAATAATTTTCACAGTTAACTTATTCAGAAAATGTGAATTCATATTTTAAAGTACATTTTATGGGTAAAGGTCATAGAATCACTTAGATACCTAAATTTAATTTCCTGAATAGTTACTGAAAAGATTAAACTACTATAATCAAATACTACATACAACAAAAAAATTCAAGGCAACAAAATGTCCAAATAGAAATATTTCATGTTTCTGCTATAAGCCCAATTATTTCTATATATTCTGATACACAAAAACCAGGTAAAACAAACAGTTGTTGGGAGTTCTTATATATATATATAAGATAGATAGATAGATAGATAGATAGATGATAGATAGATGATAGATAAGAAGATATATATATATATTTTTTTTTTATTGGACTTCAATATGCCAACATACAGTATAACACCCAGTGCTCATCCCGTCAAGTGCCCCCCCTCACTGCCCATCACCCATCACCCCATTCCCCCGCTCACCTCTCCCTTCCATTACCCTTTGTTCATTTCCCAGAGTTGGGAGTCTCTCATATTTTGTCACCCTCTCTGATTTTTCCTACTCATTTTCTCTCCTTTTCCCTATAATCCTTTTCACTTTTTTTTATATTCCCCATATGAGTGAAACCATATATAATGATTGTCCTTCTCCAACTGATTTACTTCACTCAGCATAATACTGTCCAGTTGGGAGTTCTTTTTGATGGCTTTTACTTTTGTGAATTAAGCAAAAATTTAGGGGTTAATGGCTGATAATATAGCTTCCCCACAACAACACACATAAACTAAATAAACAATGAATACCTTAAAATAGTTAAACTTCTCTCCATCTTTCTTGACACTGATTAGTATACTGAATAATTCTAACTTTATAAAACTTAACTTTTCCTAGAAGCTTCAAAATTATTATCCTTGGTATACACACTTCTTAAAACTTTCAATACCATACAGAGTTTTTTTTTTTAATTGTTTTTTTTTTGTTTTTGTTTTTTTTTTATTTATGATAGTCACAGAGAGAGAGAGAGAGAGAGAGGCAGAGACACAGGCAGAGGGAGAAGCAGGCTCCATGCACCGGGAGCCCAATGTGGGATTCGATCCTAGGTCTCCAGGATCGCATCCTGGGCCAAAGGCAGGGGCCAAACCGCTGCGCCACCCAGGGATCCCCCATACAGAGTTTTAAATAGCTTACCTTAAGTATTTCAACTAATGTCCTCACCTTTGGAAGGTTCCTATGTAAATACTTCTAAACTGGTCACTTCTACATATAAAGTAGGCTAGAGATACACAACTGGACATTCTTGATGGAAATACCTTTTACCAAACTCCCTATCTATAAAGGAATCTACTCAGCAAACTGACTCTAAAACTGGAAATTAGACTGAATCAGGATAGTGGACTAAACATACATTGTAGCCTCTCCATTTCATACCAAATCTACAAAAATTAGATCTGAAATACATAGTTTCCTGATTTTCAACTTCCTGAAAAGATCAATTGTAATTCTCATTCATCAGTTCTATGAAATACCTTTGTTGTTTTTAAATATAATTCTACTTTGGGCTAAGCAGTCTTGTATGAATTTCTGTTACTGGCACAAAAGAACCTAACTCAGGTGGCACAATGATAATTCCACTGATGATTCCAACACTGACCAGACTGAAAAACCAGAAGGTAGACTGGAAACTATGAAGAATACCAGAAAGACTGAAAACAAAATCTTAACTGGAGCACAAACAACAAAAACTACCACATTTCCTGCAAAATACAAGAGTTTCTCTGAGAATGGTCCAAATACAAAAAAGCTCTATCTGAGACTAGAGGGAGTCTGAGGCTATCAGCAGTGCAAAGTAAGAACATTAGGCAGGCTACCTCCACACCTCTCACCTTCATTCCCCAAGGCTAAGCAGCCAGTTAGAGAGGTATGTCGGTTTGTCTGTGTGCCTCCCCTCAACCTCCCACTTTCAAATAGGAGTGTGGACCCTTGGTAAAAGCCAGTTTGCAGAAGACTGGTACCCTACCTAAAGAACATGTACCTAAAGATTTTATTATTAAAGGTTTCTGAGGAAATTTGTAAAATGATCAGTCAATGTTTTAGGAAGATTAATCTAGTCTCAGTAAAAAGGATGAACTACGAGGCGTGTGGGTAGCTCAGTCAGTTGGGTGCCTGACTCAGGGTCATGGGATCCACCCCCACATTGGGCTCTATGCTTGCTCAGCAGAGAATCTGCTTGGGATTCTCTCTTCCTCTCCTTCTGCCCCTCCCTCCTGGTGTTCACACATGTCCCTGCCTGTGAGCACATGCGCTCTTTCTCTTATATAAATAAATAAATATTAAAAAAAAAAAAAAAAAGGAAGAAGAATGAACTAAGAAGTGGGAAGAATACAGACAGGAAAGCCAGTCAGGAAACACTACAAGCATGTTAAGGACTCGAAATCCAGACACTCTATAAACAGAAAACACAGATTCACCTAGGCATATTGATATGAATAGAAAGAACTTGTTGAATGACTTGATGCTTTGAGAGAGGAAAAAGATAAAGACAGCTTCAGTCATTTATTTTCAGAAAATGCTCATTATAAGCTTTGTTTATCACAATATCTGTAGCACTTAGATACCTGTAAATTAAATTATTAAGTTAATCTGAGGATGAAGAAGTCAAAAGCAAACCTTGAGATTTGGGGCCCGAGAAGGTTAGGTATGAGGCAAATAAAGAGTGAAGTGTGGAGAGAACACTTGATTTTATTTTTTTTTTAAGATTTTGTTTATTTATTTATTCATGAGAGACACAGAGAAAGAGAGAGAGAGGCAGAGACACAGGCAGAGGGAGAAGCAGGCTCCATGTAGAGAGCCTGACATGGGACTCGATTCCCGGTCTCCAGGATCAGGCCCTAGGCTGAAGGCAACGCTCAACCACTGAGCCACCTGGGCTGCCCTAGAACACTGGATTTTAAAAGGCTAGTAATTATTTCAGTTTTAGAAATGCTTTGTTCTTATGAAGTTTATTTTTATGTAAAAAAAAAAATCTGTATACCAAACATATTTATAGAAGTTTTTAACTTTCTATGATGAGGTATTTGGTATGTGTAGAGAATCTGATAAGAATACATGTAATCAGGGGCAGCCCGGGTGGCTCAGCGGTCTAGTGCTGCCTTCAGCCCAGGTTGTGATCCTGGAGACCCGGGATCGAGTCCCACATCGGGCTCCCTGCATGGAGCCTGCTTCTCCCTCTGCCTGTGTCTCTGCCTCTCTGTGTGTCTCATGAATAAATAAAATCTTAAAAAAAAAAAAAAAAAAGAAAGAAACCATGTAATCCGTATCATAAAGCCCAATAATAAAGTAAATACGATAAACTCATCTCTGGCCTAGGAAGTAGAATATGAACATTATCTTTAAGTTCCTAATGTGTTCACCCCCAATTTTCTAACCTGCCCCACAACCCACATAGGAAATTACTATCCTAATTTTTGTCTTAATCCTATCTCTTACTTTTCCTTAACATTTTACCCTGTTTTTGTATAATTAAACAATATGTTTAGTTTTTAACTTGTTTTCAACTTTCCCATTAAACTTAGAATCCTACTACAAGGCATACCTTATTTTATAGTACTTCATTTTATTGCATTTCACAGATATTGCCCCCCCCCTTTTTTTTTTAAACAAACTGAAGGTTTGTGGCAACCTTGCATCAAGCAAGTTTATCAGCGCCATTTTCCCAACAGCTGCTCAAACTGTGTCTCTATCTCACACTGGTAATTCTCACAATATTTCAAACTTTTTTCATTATTATATTTATTATGGTGATCTGTGATAAGTGATTATGACTCACTGAAAGCTCAGATGATGGTTGACAATTTTCAGCAATGAAGTATTTTCTAATTAAGGTATGTACATTGTTTTTAGGCATGCTGTTGCACACTTAATAGATGATAATACAGCATAAACATAACTTTTATATGCACTGAGAAATCAAAAAATTCATCTGATTTGTTTTCTTGCAATATCTATTTATTAAAGAGATCTGGAACCAACCAAGCAGTATCTCCAAGGTATGCCTGTATGTGTGCTTTTTCAGTGAAGACACATTATTTTCACCAATATTATATGTTTCTAAGACAGTGCGGATATATGTGGTTACAGGTCATTCATTTGCAGTACTCTATAACACTTCAATATAGGACTATATAAAAACTTTAACATATGCCACAACTTCATCCTTTCTCCTACGTGTATATTTGAGTATTTCTAAGTTCAGGCTATTAAAAATAATGCTTCTAACAAATCATTCTTGAACACATCTCCTGGTGCATATATTCAAGAATTTTTCTTACATAACTAGAAGTGAAACTGTGTCACAGGTTACACACATGTTCAGTTTTACAGATAATGCTAAATTATTTTCACTTTATTATATTCAAAGAAAACTTATTTAAATTAAAAAGCCAGTACACCAAAAAACATAAGCAATGTAAAACACATGCCTAATTAAATTTCAATCACAGGTAAGCACTCAAATCCACGTTAAAAATAATCACCACCACTCTGTTACTGCCCAGCATTACAAGTTAAAAGTATTTAAACATCTCACAGAAAGTCTCCTTACTCCTTTTGTTTGCTTAGTGGATATCTTCATCCTAACATGCCACTCTCTTAGGCAAGGTTTTCTGGATGGAAACAATAGAAACCTATACAAAGGAACTTAGCCCCCTACGAAAACTTACATTAAAAAGAAAAGTATCTCACAGAACTGATAGGTAGGAATTACAGTGGGAGCTGGAAATTGGGTACTACATACAAAGCTGCTAAGAATTAAAGCTATTCTAACCCTCCGGAACAAAACTGTCTCTCAAAGGTAATAGTTTGTCCCTGGCAGTGGACTTCATTTTGGTCTCTGCACACCAGTCTCCTTCACTGTTTCTCTATGACCACAGGCTAGTCATGGTGTCCATGCCTCAGTAATACACATTTTTCTAGGAGAAAATCCCAACAGAATCTAACTTGAATCTTTTCCAACAATTTCAAATTACTGAAAAACTGTTTAGCCCAGTTTAGCATAGGGGTCTACCTATGGTCCCAACAGCTATATGTACTGGGAATATGAGGGTCCTACTTTTACAAACATGGCTACAGAGGCCTACTCTTGAAGCAGAGGCATCAATTCTCAGACAGGGCCTAGGATGAGCAGATACCAGAGAAAACATCTATAACAACTACCAAGGGAAAACAATGATAAGTAAAATGGATTGTAACTGCGAGAAACCTAACCATAATTCCACACAACTCACTGACTCCTACAATCAGCATTCAAAAGTCAAACATGCAAATACCCAGAGGTCATTCTTATAGCAGATACCAGCAGTTTACTATCTCATTTTTCTCCGCCTGCCCCTTAAGTATACTTTGGAGCTATGATACCAAAAGCACAAGTAACAAAAGAAAAAAATAGATAAACAGGACTAAAATTTTAAATTTTGGGCTTCAAAGTACAGCTCAACACTTGAACAAAGTGAAAAAATAATCCACAGAAAAAGAGAAAATGTTTCTAAATCATTTATATAATAAGGGACTTGTATCTAAAATATATAAAGAACCTCAAAATTCAATAACAGAAAGGCAACCCAATTAAAAACTGGGCAAAGGATCTAAATAAACAAATCTCCAAAGAATATATACAAATGCCCAATAAACACCTAAAAAGATGCACATAATTAGTCATCAGAAAAATTTCAAACCACAATGAAAAATAAAGTCAGCAAAATGGCAAAGTAGGGAACTTCAAGTTCTCTCAGCTGTCAAAACTAGCTTTGTTAAAACTGGAAAACAGGTAAAGGTTTACAACAACCAAGCAAATGACTAATCAAGAAAAAGACAATTTCAAAACCTGGCATGGCAGCAACCTTAATCTATGTCCCAGTATGGAACTCTGGTCCCAGAGACAGCAAAAAAACCTTTAAAAGAGAGTCACAAATTTGTGTGACTATCTGTTCTCATCTGTCTGGAGACTACCTGAAGGACTTATGCAATCTGCTCATCTCTGTTTCACCTAACTCACAACTCAAGCAAAAAAAGAAGTAGTCATTTGAAAACACAGCAGACAAAACCACCTAAAGATGCATGGAACAAAAGATTACTATTTAAACACACAATCAATTACCTAAGGCACAGGAGCAAAAGCTAGAGAGAATTCCTTTAAGGAATTAAGAGTATAAATGGACCTGTGAAGACAACATGTATGCCCACAACAAAATATATGGTCAGAAAAGACCTGAGAGATCTCTAAGCTTCCACCTTAGACTGACCACTGGGCTCAGTGCAAGCCTGGCTAAATGGATTGTCCTAATAATCTATAAACCCTGGGATAGGTATTCTTCTATTTGTTTAGAATTTTTTTATTTTTGTTATAGTTTCTGGCATTCAGGGCAGTCTCTGTCAAAACACTGGCTGAACACAAACTGGGGAACATAGAATTTACTGAGAATATATGACAAGAAATAAAGTCTTTGCAAAAAATAAAAAAAATAAAAAAGATTTGAGAAAAATCACTAAGCAAAATGGACTACTGGAGCCTCACAAACAAAAAAAGAAAAAGAAAACCAAACCTTGAAGAAAGGGGAGACATGATTTACAGAGTTATCACATTATATTTATATGCCCAGTTGTTCCAAAAAAAAAAAAAAATCACAAAACATAGAAAGAAACAGGAAAGTATGGCCCCTCCAAAGGAAGGAAATTAATTGATAAGAATGTCCCTGAGGAAATCCAGACATCATACTTACTAAAGGCCTTAAAACTATAGTCTTAAATATGCTCAAAAAGTTTAAAGAAAACATAAAAAACAATAAAAACTCAGAAAAAAACACATATGAACAAAATTAGAGTATCAATTATAAAACAGCAATTACAAAAAGGAACTAAACAGAAATGCTGAAACTGAAAAGCACAGTAACTACAATGAAAAACAAAATCACTACACTGACCCAAGAGCAATTTCAGCAATGAGGAAAAGAATCAGTTAACCTGAATGTAGGATATTTGTAGTTACTGAATCTGAGAGATAAAAGAATGAAGAAAAGTGAAAGTGAACAGAACCTAAGACACCTAGAGAGACATGAAGCTGACCAACACAGATACTATGGGAGTACCAAGAGGAGGAAAAAGAAATGAAGAGAATATTTAAAGAAGACAAAAATATTCCCAAATTAGATGAAATTGATGAATCTACAAATCCAAGAAGCTTGATAAATGCCAAGTAAAATAAATTCAGAGACCCACTCTAACAAAACTACTGAAGCCCAAAGACAAAAAGAGTATCTTGAAAGCAGCATGACAGAAGTGATTCCTCATGTACAGGGAAGCCTCAATAAGAGTAACAGCTAATTTCTCATCAGAAATCATGGAGGGCAGAAGGCAGGGATAACAAGTTTAGGTACTGAAAGAAGAAACTTTGAGATGGTTCATTTTATGTTTCAACTTGACTGAGACACAGAATGACTAGACATTTGCTCAAACATTATTCCAGATGTGTCTGTGTGGGTGTTTCTGGCTGAATTAACATTTGAACTGGCAAACTGAGTAGATTGCCCTCTACAATATGGGTAACCCTCATCCAGATAATCAAAGAACAACACAAAACAAGGAGGCTGCATAAGAATGAACTCCTCCTGCCTGACTGCTTTGACAGGTCTACAGTCTTTTCCTGCCTTTGGAGTTGAACTGAAATACTGGCTCTCCCTGGATCTGGAGCTTACCAACTTTTATACTAAAACTTATACCATAAGCAATCCTGGTTCTCAGGCCTTCAGACTCTGACTGGAACGACACCACTGGCTCTCTTGGGTCTTCAACTTATCACTACAGATCTTGGGATTTCTCAGCCTTCAAAATCACCTGAGCCAATTCCTTAACAAATGTCTAAATAAATGTGTATGTGCATGTACGTACGCACATACTCTATTATTGGTTCTGCTTCTCTGGAAAACCCTGCCTAATACAACTGTCAAGCAAGAATTTTGTATCTAGGAAAACCATCCTTCAAAAATAAGAGCAAAATTAAGGCATTCCCAGATAGAGGCATCTGGGTGGTTCAGTCAGTTAAGCACTTGACTCTTGATATCAGCTCAGGTCTTGATCTCAGGGTCATAATTCAAGCCCCATGATGGACTCCATGTCGGAAGTAGAGCCTACTTTTAAAAAAAAAAAAACAAAAAAAAAAAAACAGTTCACTACCACTAGACCCATCCTACAAGTAATGCTAAAGAAAGTCCCTTAGTCTAAATGAAAAGCACTATAAAGTGACTCATTGTCATATGAATAAATATATCCAAGGAAGGTAAACACATGCACAAATATAAAGGCCACTATAACTGTACTTTTTACTTGCTGCCACATTTTTTTTTTTAAAGAAAATCACATTTTTGGGGATGCCTGGGCAGCTCAGCAGTTGAGTCTCTGCCTTCTTCGGCTCAGGGCATGATCCCAGGATCTTAACTGACTGATCCCTTGATCCCAGGATCAAGTTCAAGTCCGGGATCAGGTTACCTGCATGGAGCCTGCTTCCTCCCTCTGCCTACGTCTCTGCCTCTCTCTGTGTGGGTCTCTCATAAATAAATAAAGTATTAAAAAAATACAGTTTTAAAAATTATAATTCTATGGTATTATCATGCAATATATAAAGATATAATCTATGACAAAGACAACATAAAGGGTGAGAGAATGAAGGTATTAAAAATACAAAGATTTGTGTACTATTACAGTTAAGCTGGTATCAATTTGACCTACCTGGTTATAAATTTAGTACATTAGTAGTCATCTTACTAGTAACCACAAAGAAATACCTAAAAATATACACAAAAGGAAATGAGGAAAGAATCAAAATGATTCACTACAAAAATCGATTAAACATACAAAAAAGGACAGTAATGGAGGGGCAAAAAAAGGAGTAAGACATACAGGAAACACATAACAAAATGGCAGAAGCAAGTGCTTCTTTATCTGTAATTATTTATTTTTATTTTTATTTATTTATGATAGATATATATATATATATAGAGAGAGAGAGAGAGAGGCAGAGACACAGGCAGAGGAGAGGGAGAAGCAGGCTCCATGCCGGAAGCCCGACGTGGGACTAGATCCCAGGATTCCAAGATCGCGCCCTGGGCCAAAGGCAGGCGCGAAACCGCTGAGCCACCCAGGGATCCCCCTATCTGTAATTATTTTTGAAGTAAATGAAAAACATCCAACAGTACTGAAGAATAAACAGTTCTACGATAATAGTGAAGGTTTCAATCCTCTACTTTCCATAATGGATAAAACTTCTGGCAAGAAGATCAATAAGAAAATAGAGGACATAATACTATACACCAACCAGACCTGATAGGCTATATATAGAACAGTCTACAGAAGAGCCGAATATATTAATCCCATGTGCATATGGAAACATTCTCCAGAGAAGACCATATGTCACACCACAAAACAAGTATCAATAATTTAAAAAGATTAAAATCATACATAGTATCTTTTCTGACCAAAATAAAACAAAGCTAGACATCAACTACAGAAGGAAATTTCACAAATATATGGAAACTAATAGTCCTAAACAACTAATTTGTAAAAGAAGAAATTACAAGAGAAATCAGAAAATAGAAATGAATGGAAACAAACACACAACATATCAAAACTTACAGGATGCAGTGAGGTCATGCTCAGATGCATGTTTATAACTAAATGCCTACACGAAGAAGAAGAAAAAGCTCAGATCGACAAACCTAACTTTATGCCTTGAGGACTGAAAAAAAGAAGAGCAAATTAATCCCAAAGCTATCAGAAGGAAGAAAATAATAAAAGATCATAGATAAACACAAAAGAATCAACAAAACCAAAAGCTGTTCTTTGAGAAGACTGATGAAATTAACAAAACTTTAATTTTTTTTTTTAATTTTTTATTTATTTATGATAGTCACAGAGAGAGAGAGAGGCAGAGACACAGGCGGAGGGAGAAGCAGGCTCCATGCACCGGGAGCCCGATGTGGGACTCGATCCCGGGTCTCCAGGATCGCGCCCTGGGCCAAAGGCAGGCGCCAAACCGCTGCGCCACCCAGGGATCCCCAACAAAACTTTAGCTAGAAAAAAAATAACTAAAATCACAGACGAAAGTTGAAACATTACCATAGACTTTAGAGAAGTAAAAGGATCATAAGAAAATAATGTGAACAATTTTAAGCCAACAAATTAGATAACCTAGAGGAGTGGACAAAGTTCTAGAAACCCCTAAATTATAATAACTGACTCAAGAAGAAACAGAAAAATCTCAGTGACCTACCTAAACTACTAGAGACTGAATCAACAATCAAAAACCTACCAACAAAGAAAAGTCCAGGATCAGATGGCTTCACCAGTGAATTATACCAAATATTTAAGGAATTAACACCAATTATTTTCAAACTCTTACAAACAATTGAGACAGGAATACTTCCCAACTCCTTCTATGAAGCCAGCATCACCTGAGACCAAGGACAGACTAAAGCTTCACATGAAAAGAAAACTACAGATCAATATCCTCTGAACAAAAATCAGAAATGTCCAACAAAGTTTTAGCAAAACAAATCCAGCAGCATATTAAAAGGACTATACATTATGACCAAGTGGAATTGATCCTAGGAATTCAAGAATGCTTCAATACAACACCAATATCACATGTAATATGATACACATTAATAGAATAAAGGGGGGGAGGGAGCACACAATCATATCAAACGATGCAGAAAACATATTTAGCAACATCCAAACCACCCTTTCACTATAAAAACATTTAGAAAATTAGGAATTAAGGGAACTTCCTCAACAGGATAAAAGGCACTTATGAAAAATCCACAGCTAATAGCATACTCATAGTGACAGACTGAAATATTTCCCCTTAAGATCAAGAAGATTAGGATGCCCATTTTTACTACTGCAATTCAACAATGTACTGGAAGTTCTGGCCAGAGCAATTAGACAAGATTTAAAAAAATAAAAGGCATCCAAATTGGGAGAGAAAAAGTAAAACTATCTCTATTCACAAGTGAAATGATCCTGTATATGTAACAAAATTCCAAAGAATCCACAAGAAAGCCACTTCTTTCTCTTAATTCCCTCAATAGAGTATCTGGAATTCTATTTATTTCTCAAGTCTTGTATAATGAATTAATGTCTGCTGACTCCCCACCATTAGATTATAGGCCTCATGATGACAAAAATTGTCTTGCTCATCTATTATTATATAGTAGCAGTCCAACTAGAGTTTGAGTAAGACAACCAGAGTGTATAAAGAAAGAAAATAGCACTAATAATAACATCTATCTCACATTCACTATCAGAATCACAGAATATACATTAAAATCAATGTGTAAAGTGGATCATATTCAAGTGCAGGATTTTGGTATTTTAAAAGATATATTTACTAAAATTAAATGTCACACTGCAAATCTGTCACTCTTCAATATCAGAAACTACATTAGGAAATACAGGAAATTTGTTTCAAGGAAATTTCTACAGGAAATTGCTGCATCCCATAACACTTCAGTAACAGAATAACCTGGCTCTAGGAGAACAAGGCACCCTTCCAGCACTCCAAACCATACTAGAG
Source organism: Vulpes lagopus (assembly GCF_018345385.1). Classification (NCBI taxonomy): domain Eukaryota; kingdom Metazoa; phylum Chordata; class Mammalia; order Carnivora; family Canidae; genus Vulpes; species Vulpes lagopus. The sequence continues at coordinate 25,885,911 of NC_054842.1, read as the reverse complement.
TATGATTAGTGAGTGTATCCTATACCTACTTCTAAATGACAGTCTGTGACTTATTCCTGTTTCTAACTCTAGGGTACTCAAAAAGAACAAATAACAAATATCCAAAGAGGCATATGTAATTTGAAATCAAAATGACAAATGGATGAACATTTATTTTTAAAGTTATAGGATTTATTTTGAATTTTCAAACATCAAAGGAGGGTATATCAAAGTGAAGCATGGACTGAGAAGCTTGGTACCAGCAGGCACTTAGATGAAGTGAATGACTAAGACATGAGGTCACCTTTGAAGAGTTTATGTCCAGTACACCTCTATTGCCTGGATCAGCATAATATTCCTTCTAATAGGTCTCCCACCTTTAGATGGCACCTGCCTGAACCCATCTTTCACCCTAATAGGATAAGTACAGCTACAACAAAGTTAATCAGGCCACTTTACTACACCTCCAAAAGCCCCCTATCAGCTTGAGAATAAAAATATCCTGGCCTCTCCCTGGCTTTCCAGGTCTATTTTATGAATTAAAATGTGAAGCTCTAGCAACAGTGACTGAAATTTCTTCCATGTGCCTTAAGCTCTTTTAAGTTTCCAAGCCTTTGTTGAAGCTTCTCTTCCTTCCAGCAGCTTCCCTTCCACCTCCCTTTACCAGTTCTTACTAGACCTTTAAAGCTCAACTCCAGTTTCCCAACTTCTGAGAACACTCCAAAAACTACAAGACTAGGTTAACAGCTCCTCCCTTGAGCTCCTACAAAAAATATGTCCCCTATCTCTAACTTGTCACACATTCTACTGAAATTTAAAAATTATCCTTTTAAAAAAAGTTTCTTCCAGGGATACCTGCGTGGCTCAGTTGGTTAGGCAAGTGACTGCAGTTCAATGAGAGTTCAGCTGAAAACTAATTTCAGCTCAGGTCATGATCTCAGCATTGTGGGACTGAGCCCCTCATTGCGCTCTGTGCTCAGCGTGCAGTCTGCTTGAGATTCTCTCTCCCTCCCTCTCTCTTTCTCCATCCACCCGTTCCCCACCCCCCACTTGCACGTACACTGTCTAAAATAAATAAAGTCTTTTAAAAATAAATTTTAAAAAGTTTCTTCCAGTAGACTATGAAAACCACAAAACCAAGAACCAAATGATTTCCACTTTGTAGCTTATTTACCTAAATAGTGCCACTCAGTAAATGCTTTTGCTGAACGCATATACTAACCATAGTACTGGTTTTCAAGGAATTATTTCTTTCTATTGTGTGTAAAAAAAAAAAGTAAAAGAAAAGAAAAGAACAGAGGATTTTTTTTGTTAGGTGTTTTTTGTTTGTTGACTAGTTTTTGTTGTTATTTAGCAAGGTCTTCTTAATAGCTAATACTACCCAGGAACACAGGGATGTTGATGAATATCATATACTAGCAAAGTAACAAAGGCTCAGATCCATTCCCCAGGTAAGCCTGTACTGCTCTTTATCACAGGCAACTCCATTTTCCCTCTAGTTCCAGGGAAATCTGGCCAGTGAGAAGTGACTAATGAGTGATAGAGGGCAAAAGAGGAAGAAGCCAGAGTATTTCTCCTCCATTTCCCCCACTCTCTGACACATCCTTGGCAGACATTTTGTGTCTTACATAACTCCAATTCCCTCTAGACAGTCCCCCTCTGACACCAGTTCCTATCATGAAGCCCCAGTTATGGCTGTAGCTCCCCCACACAGCCTTGGCTTCTGAACTCTGATAACACCAGCTTTTCTCATCTTCCCCCAAGCCCTAAGGGTATCAGAGAGGCTCTGGGTATTATTAATACCTGGTTTGTTTCACAGTCCCAATAGGCATCTCAGCAATTACCTATACAACCAATCTGAATTAATTTTCCTCTGTTGAAAGACATACTGTTTTCTGGATGAATCCTGATTGCTTCTATTTTTAAATGTCATTTAAAATAAAATGTATCAAATAGTATAATATCTCAGGATACTACAGCATCAAAACTTTTAATCTTGAAGAAAACTTATTTCACAGACTTACTGTTCTGAATACAGGGTGAGAGGGGCAGGACGGAACCATGCATTAAATTCTCAAAGTAAAAATAAAGAATCTAACATTCATACCAAAGCATTCCTCACTGGAATGAAGTCTTTCCTCAGCTGCAATGTTTGCCTGAATTAAGTCAATCACTTATAATAAAAATGTCACTTTTTAAAAACTTATTTGGTAGAGGAGAAAATTGGAAGGATTATGGGAGTTGGAGTCACTGCAGGCCAAGACATCTGTTCGGAGGGAGAAAAAAAATGTTAAAGACCTCCTGTCAGTGACTTAGTCAAATACACAAAATTCAGTACTTTTTCAAGATAAATCCAACTAAGCAGTTAAAAGACATACCTTTAACCATTAATCTTACATGTTTTCTAAAAGATCATTCAATGTTAGAGTGAAAAGAAATGCTGTAAACAAATAATAAGAGCACAAATTGTAAACGGTTCAATATTAACAACTGATTATTACAGGACCTCTCAACTCCCCTTTCATATAATCACTACATGAACTTCTCTAAATAGAACTAGTCTAATAAAATTATTCAGTACCACTCACCATCTACAAAATATTTCGGGAAATGAAACACTTTTAGAGCACAGAAAACATCTATTATTTGGTTATATTTTGTGAATAAGAATATTTCTTAATCATTGAAATTGTTCTGGATCACCATAGAAAAATATTAGACAATAATCCCCAAACCAAAGAAAAAATCAATTTAAGATTACAGACTTTGGAAGAATGAGATATGTGAAAGAAAGGGGACTTGACCTGACATTAACAACAAGCATTTCTTAAGCAACTACATACTACCAGTCATTTTATTTAAGTTACCTCATTTTACTTAAAACTCTATAAGGCAATGTCACAGTGAGGAAACAGAAACTCAAAAAGCTTTCTAAGCAACTTAACCAGAAACTGGTAGAAGTAAAATTTGAGTTCAGTCTTATCTGGCTCTAGAATCTGGTTCTCCCTTGCTTCCTCTGGAAAAATATTCCCTGTGGGTGATCAAGCTAAAAATAAACCAGAGAATTACAGAAAAAGGGGGGGGGGGCCTAAAATGACATGATCTCTAGCCACTATTTTAAATAGTGTTTGTCATCAAATTCTCACACGTTTTTAACATAAATAATACTTGTATATCTTAAGAGTATCAACTATGTGTCAAGACCTGCAAATAAAGATAAAGGAAGTCTACCTAAAAAAGTATGTAATTACCAATTCATTTCTCATTGATACAAAAGCTCAAAAATCAGATTACCTCTCCAAGTTACCATCCAACCTACTCCCCTCATTTTGTACATTATTTATCATCATATGCTGATAGAAGAGCCTTGTCAGATCTTCTTGGTTAATTATTCCTCCTAGTTGTCTGATTAAGGTCTGAAACTTTGGTGAAATCTGAGTTATTATCCCAGCCCCTTTGTGCAAACTTTGACATTTGCCTTCTAGTTACTATGCAGTCACAATATCCTCTACGTTGATTTTACTCCTTTCTAAAAAATACCTATTCCACTGAGACAATACAGTTTATGCCACAACTCATGCACATATACATGTTATACAATTGAAAAATTTAATGATAACCACAATTACATTCACTGTACACAGTGCACCTGATATTTTCTAATTTCTTTTAATGCTGGAAGCAACATACTAAACTGATCTCACAAATAGCTAATATGCTATTAGAATACCACTCTAGAACCCAATCCCAAAAAGAAAGTGATGACATAAGATGGGCATTTTTCCTTTTTCCTTCCTGTTTCATTCCAAACTGAAGGAGAAAAGTTAAGCAGAAAAGAAAAATAAAGGTAAAAAGTACTATAAGCCTCCAAAAGTTTTCCCTAGAGTATGATTCTTGGGAGTTATTTTTATAACATATTTATATTTTATCATTATGGTAAAGTGTTAACACAAAATTTACCATTTTAACCACTTTTAATTGTAATTTGGTAGCATTAAGTACATTCAAATTGGTACCACCATCACCACTGTCCATTTGCAGAACTTCTGCATAATCCCAAATAGAAATTCTATATACCAATTAAACAGTAACTCCCTCCTCCAGTCCCAGGTAAATTCTAATTAATGTTTATAATAAGATTTTATAAACCTACACAAAAGAAGTAAAATTAAAATCATGAACCCCTATAGACACATGACCCAGACTTAACAAAGTATCAAATTTTGCTATATTTATATAATTTATATAATTATATAATTATTTACCTGTCCCAAACCTCCTGTCATTTTACCCTTACTTACTTAGAAAATGTAAAAAGCAGAGACACTTCCTTACATAACCACAATATCATTATCATGGCCAACAATAGTAAGAATTCCTTGCTATTATCAAACACTGAAATTTTATTAATATAATCAACTTAATTATAAAAAATACTTGTTTTCATGAAACTTTTCATTGATCTTCTCAATACTGCAATGATTTCTGAATAATTTCATATGTAACTGTTTAATAAAAGATAATTATGATTCAAAACCAAAAATACCACAATGTTTCAAATGAAAGCTTTCTAAGGAATTCTACAGAGAGATTACGGTTTTCCTAAAAACACAGAATATTACTTAGTATCTTATAAATGGAATGTTTTCTCAGCAAAACACCAAAAAAGTAACCTATGAAATTTGATATTTATTTTACATAAGCAATCATTACTAACTAGAAAAGTCTATATTTGTCTAGTGTTAATATTTTTAATGGACTACTTGAATGTAAAAAAATATATATGGACAGCCCGGGTGGCTCAGCAGTTAAACGTCTGCCTTTGGCTCAGGGCCTGATCCTGGAGACCCGGGATCGAGTTCCACATCAGGCTCCCTGCATGGAGCCTGCTTCTCCCTCTGCCTGTGTCTCGGACTCTCTCTCTCTCTCTCTCATGAATAAATGAATAGAATCTTAAAATATATATATGTGTGTGTGTGTGAGGATATATATATACATATAACCTAGATTACTTTTCTTTAACCTATCAGTGTTCTTAATAGTGCTGTAAAATGTGAAGATACTATTGTGCCTACAAACCTCTTCAGTTCTGCAAAAAGGTCAAACTAGAGCACCAAAGAGATATATGAATAAATCCTGACTTAAAAACTATAGTAACAATTTCTATTCTCATGAGGAATAACTGATTCACAGAGAGTTTGATATCATGAGGAATAACACTCATTTTCAAAATATAAAAGATTGGAAGAGATAAAAGACAAAACAAAACAGTGGCTCATTCAAGTTTAACCTATAATTTTTCACATAGTACAACCACTAGTTAAAAAGAAATTATCAGCCTGTGGAATATAAACAACCAAAGCTCAAAATATGAAATACAAAGTCAAATGTAAACAAGAAAAAAAAATCTACATGAGTTTCATACAGTGTCTTTTCTAATCCTATATATTTTTACTAATGCAAAATATATCAGCTTAGAGAATATAATCTTAAGGTTCTTTAAAGTTTGTGATTACAAGGGATTACCTCCAAGATCAAAAGCAGCACTGGAGGAAGACCAATATCACATGATCTAACTGCACAAAAATTTGCTGCTGCTCAATTTCTGCATCACATGAGTGTCTAACATAAATCAAGAAAATTAAAACAGTTAAATGTTTAACAGGAAGCATTTGCACTTGTATTTAGATAAAGTTGTTTTTGCTATCTTTACCCAAATCATTTTCAAAGTATTTGGCGATCCTAGAATTTCCTGAAAGACAAGAAATGCCTAATTTGTTTTTAGTCATTGTCTTTGTAACTTGAAAAAACCCCAAAAACTACAAATATACTACTATAATAACCAACATTCTAAAACTGTCAAGTTCCAAAAATAAAAACTCCTGAATTGTCTTCATTATATCATTTTTAAAGTTTGCTATAAGAAGGATGGTTTAAAAATGCATCAACTAATATGCTCTATATAGTTATCACTACTCAATGAGGGGAAATGTCTAAATATTGAATAAAGAATAAAAAATTGGAAAATAATTTGCAAAGTGTACAAGTAATCCCACATCATAAAAGATTCTATATCACCTCTTGATTACAAACAACAAGAAGGGGGAAAAAAGAAAATGAAAAATCTAGGTCTAAATATTTTATAGAAGTTAGATTCTCAATGGCTCTTACTCTAAATTACTGGAGGCCAACAGATTTATTTAACTTCTGAAAAGTACAGTATAAAGTTTTAAGCACCTTCTTTACAAACATTTTGTGGAATGAATTACTAAAATATTCAGGTAGGGGATCCCTGGGTGGTGCAGCGGTTTGGCGCCTGCCTTTGGCCCAGGGCGCGATCCGGGAGACCCTGGATCGAATCCCACGTCGGGCTCCCGGTGAATGGAGCCTGCTTCTCCCTCTGCCTGTGTCTCTGCCTCTCTCACTCTCTCTGTGTGACTATCATAAATAAAAAATTTAAAAATAAATAAATAAATAAATAATAAAATAAAATAAAATAAAATAAAATAAAATAAAATAAAATAAAATATTCAGGTGACCATAAATCACTGTCATCATGAACTTCAACCTCAGGAAATAGAAGTACATATAAATAAATATAAACAGAAACCACTCATATACATAGATATAAATATAGACTGTGTGTGTTGTGTCTGGCAATTTTCTTTTTAACTTTCTATAGAAAGTCATTGATTTCATCTTGCCATGTTACCTGCCATGAAAAACGTATAGCTGCTTAATTTGTAGGTAGCATAAACAGCTGATCTGGTGTAAAATTAATCAGCAAATCAGTAAGTGAAGCCACATTCTGACAATTTCTGAACTTCAAAGATTATTATGATCAATGTCCATGACTCTTCAGCACTAGAAATATGATTAACTCTTTTATATTACTTGCACAGTAAACAATTTCAAATTCCTTGCCAGATTCAATTCATTCGTCTGTGTTACTCATTAGTAACAATTAGTTGAGAACCCAACAAGAGCCACAGAACTGTATTTGGTGCTTTTTACAAGCACTACTCTATTCCTCACTGTACACTTGCAAAGTAGTATTATCCCTATACTCCAAATGAGAAAACTAAGGATCAGAAGGTTAGAGTCACATCATCAAGACTAAATGGTTACTAAATGGTAGAACCAGATTCTAATCCAGGTCCATTTAACTTTAAAGTCTGTTTGCTATTCCTGCCACTGTAGACTCACATTTATGCTAACCTTATTCATGGGTTTAAAAAAAAAAATCTTTCACTCATATGTAGAATATAAGAAATAGTGAAAGGGATTATAAGAGGGGTGCCTGGGTGTACTCAGTGGTTGAGCATCAGCCTTTGGCTCAAGTCATGGTCCCAGGATCCTAGGATCGAGTCCTGCATTGAGCTCCCCATGGGGAGCCTGCTTCTCCCCCTGCCTCTCTCATGAATAAATAAATAAAATCTTAAAAAAAAAAAAAAAGAAAAGAAAAGAAAAGAAGAAAAGGGACTATAAGAGAAAGGAGGAGAACTGAGTGGGAAAAAATAGAGGGGGAGACAAACCATGAGAGACTCCTAACTCTGGGAAACAAAGGGTTGCAGAAGGGGAAGTGGGTGGGGGAACGGGGTAGCTGGATGATGGGCACTAAGGAGGGCACTTGATGGGATGAGCACTGGTGTCATACTATATGTTTGCAAATTTAATTTAAATTTAAAAAAAATAGGGCAGTCCGGTGGCTCAGCGGTTTAGCACTGCCTTTGGCCCAGAGTGTGATCCTGGAGTCCCGGGATTGAGTCCCACGTCAGGCTCCCTGCATGGAACCTGCTTCTCCCTCTGCCTGTGTCTCTCAGGAATAAATAAATAAAAATTTAAAAAATAATAAAAATCAATAAAATTAAAACTTCCACTTTTTTTTTCTCCAGAAATTTGTATTTAGGACTGGAAGATAAGAATAAAGTCGTTTACATGAATTATTTTTATGAATACCAGGACACAATTTTCTCCAAATCTTTCTTGGTTTGACTCAACGAAATTTCAAATATGAATATTACAAATTGCATCACTGGTTCAGCAAGACTTAAAGGCATGCATTAATTATCACAAAAGTCTTCCTACAACAATACTGAAGATTCTAAATAGATCAAAGATCCAAAAGTTGGAAAAATATATTGGTAAAAGTATTGCCAAACAGCAGCTCTGTTTACTAAATGCAAACAGAACAACTTTCTAAGAAGAAAATAACTTACGTGAAGCTCAAAATTGCTTATTATGTTAAGTCTTCATTCTAAATACTAGGATCAACCAGAAAAAATGGATCTATACATTTCCTTCACATTTTCCTCACAGAGAATATTTTACACTTCCATCCGAAAATGTCATTATTCCACCCTGCTTCTTGAAAGTTATTTTCATTAATTATAGAATACTATGTTGGCAACTTGTTCCCAGCACATGGAGCTATTACCCCACTGTTTTCTGGCTTCCATTTCTGCTCCTGAGCAGTCAGCTGTTGGTATAGCTGCTACAGTTACTTAAAAGGTAATCCATCTTTTGTTCTCTGACAACTTTTAAGATATTCTCTGTTTCTAGTGTTCTCCATGTTACTATGATATGTCTAGAGGTGTGTTTAAAATTCTCAGCACTTCTTAAATTCGTGGGCTGGTGTTTTTCTCAGCCCTGAAAAATGCTCATTCTCTCTTCAAACATTGCTTCCTTTCCTATTATTTCTCCCTTCTAAGAACAGTTTATTTTTTAAAGATTTTTTTTTTTTTTGAGAGAAAGTGAGAGAGAGAGAGAACACGAGTGGGGGCATGGGGAGGGGCAGAGGGAGAAGCAGGTTCCCTGCTCAGCAGGACTCAATACCAGGACCTTAAGATCATGACCTTGTAGCTGAAGGCAGACACTTAACCAACGGGGCTACCCAGATGCCCCTCCTTTCTACAATTAGAAAGCTAATGAAAACTGATGAAATACTGTCATATCTTCACCTTCTATGTTCTATACACTGTAATCTTTCCTTTTACCCATTCCCTTGTCTTTCTGTGCTACATTCTGAACCATTTATGTCCAGTACATGGGTTCTCTTTAGTTGTATTTAATCTACTACTTACTAACCACAACCACTGAGGTTTTTTTTTTTTTTTTTAAGATTCTATTTTAAAGAAAGAGAAAGCACACACAAGTAGGGGGAGGAGCAGAGGAAGAGGGACAGACTCTGCACTGAGCACAGAGCCCAACATGGGGCTCGATCTCACCATCCTAATCATGATCCTAGCCAAAATTAAGAGTCAGATGCTTAACTGATTCAGCTACCCTGATACCCCTCCACTGAGTTTTTCATTATAATTACTGTATTTTTTATTTCTATAAGTTTTGTTCAGGTCTTTCTCAAATCTCCCAAGTTTCCTGTTACCTGCAGATATTTTCCATCTTTTTGTAGTAAACATAATAAACAGTTGTTTTATCATCTCTGATAATTCCAAAATCTGAAGTTTTTGTGAGTTCATTTCTGTCAATTGTTTCTGCTGCTTCTTACTCATGGTACCTCATTTCCTTGTGTGCTTGGCTATATTTTACTGTGAGGTAATTCTTTGGAAAATTGTAAGAATTTCCTAGGACCAAAGATAAAAATATATTCTATATTCTACCTGAGAGGACTTTCATTTGCTTCTGTCTGGCACCAAGAACCACTTTAAATTCACATTTTGAGGTTAAATTCACATTTTGGACCAGGTGACACTAAATTTGAACTGCATATCAAGAATGAAAGCTAAAAAAAAAAAGAAAGAAAGAAAAAAAGAAAGCTTATGGTTATAACTTCTTAGGAATAAGTATTTTTTCAAGTCCAAGGCAAATATTTTTATAGCCTCCTGTGAGGAAGAACATGAAAAGGGTTTTAATCATGGTTTAACCATACTCTATGACCATAGCTCTTTTGGAGTCCAGTTTTATAGGGAAGGGAATATCCTATTAGATGCCCTCTCTGGGCATATATGGGCTTTAATTTCTACACTGTGCTTTGGGAGGCCCTCAAAACTAAAGGTTCACTAGAATGTGGCATATATCCTAAAAGGAAAAGCAGTTTTAACATTCTGCTTACTTCTCTAAATTCCTGCTTTCATGTAGATTTTGACCTGGTAATTTCTTACTATCATGTTTGCTCCTAAGGAAAAGAAATTTCTAGCATTTCTAATTATTTTCAGGGAGTTACCTTATCCATATAATATAGCTGACCATATTACCTTGTCTACAATTTTAATAAGCTTCATATTTTTACATTTCAATCACTAAAAGTTTTATTTTGTGGGTAGGTATAATATTGATTTAACAATTACTCTTTATTCAGCTTGATTTACTGGTACAATCTAGGATAGAATTTTGCCAAATCCCAAAACAGATCAATTCGATTATAAGACCTTTAAGAGATGGACAAGATTCCAAAATTCATTTCCTAAACAGATATCTGTATAACTGCTATGGAATTTATTAGTCTATTGATTTTTTTTCTCCACCAATAGTATGTGTAATGTACAAAAATTCTGTATTTGAAGCTATTGGAAGAGTAGCCAAAGTGGTAAAAAGATGACAAATAAGAAACTGAGTTCAATCTTGTTTCTACCAAGAAATAGAATAGTAAAGAAAAAGACCAGTATGTGGAACTATATAAAATTTAATCATTCTTCATAAAAATTTTTAAAATGTATAAGCAAAATTAAGACAAAATTGAAAATATATGCAATATATAAAATACACCAAGAGTTAAAATCTACAATATGCAAAGAGCTCTGAAAAACAACAAAAACCCAAAAATGGACAAAGGGCTTAAAGATCACCTGACTCCAGGGACACCAGTCAGAAAACCCTACAGAAACAAAGGCAAGAGATGATCATCTAGAGATAATATACCAGAGTAGAAGTAGTGGGCATAAAGAGACAACAGATTCAAGACTTATAATTCACTGAGACTGATGCCGTTACATGAGGATTTGATGAATAAAAGGGGTCTACCAGGTTTCCAGCTTCAACACCGGAAGGATGGTGGAGTCATCCATTGAGATAATTAACTTGGGAGAGGGAATAGGTTTTGTAAGAGAAGATGGTAAAATCAGTTGCACATGTTATGAACATGAGTTTTCTGTGGGCCAAAAATAGTTATCCAGTAAGCAATCAGATACACAGATCTAAAGCTCACAGAAGAAATCAGCGTTGGAGATCTAAGATTAGACTCTTCAGAAGCTTTTTCTCTCTTTGACATTAATCTCTTACTATCTCCTCAGCCAGTCAGATATTACCCTACAATTCTCTGACAATGTCTTTATAAAGTATCTCTCTTTCATTCTGTTAATGCTTCCAAAACAGTGGTTTTCTATGAGGAAATCTAAGTCTAATCAATGTTTTGCCACACGCTTTGTAAGGCAAGATGCATGATGGCCACTGGTGGTGGCACTATGCTGGTAATTTTAGTGACAAAAAGGGGGATCCCTGGGTGGCGCAGCGGTTTAGCACCTGCCTTTGGCCCAGGGCGCGATCCTGGAGACCCGGGATCGAATCCCACGTCGGGCTCCCGGTGCATGGAGCCTGCTTCTCCCTCTGCCTGTGTCTCTGCCTCTCTCTCTCTCTCTCTGTGACTATCATAAATAAATAAAAATTTAAAAAAAAAAATTTTAGTGACAAAAAGGAAGGAAATCAAGGGTACTGATCAAGACTTCTTTGCAGATGGGGGGAAAGCATCTGTACTCCTTCCTCAGTAAAGTAGAAAGGAGGTAGTGTAGCTATTCTCTGAAAGAGAAAATAAAGTGTATCTGGAGAATAAACAGGAAGCCAGAAAATCATTAAAAGGGTAAAGATGTACAAAAGGATAATCAGAGAGTAGACATGGGAGCAGAGAAAAAAGAGCTACATACCAGGCACTTTCCTGTCCCTACCTTTCCTATTTTGTCCTATCTTCACTGCTTCCTGGTCTATCACTTCCCAATGGCTTCCATAACACTCAGTTCTGATAATTACATTATTTGGCTTGGAGAACTTCAAGTAGACCATAGCAAGACCACAGCTTGAAAAGAAAACTCACCATAAAAGGTAGGAAATTATACCACCTGACCAGAGACAGAAAATCAGGATACCTGATACCGCAAATAAACAATGTCACAATTTGATCCCTGTAGTCTATCAGTGGTCCCTTTTAATTTGTGCCAAATCACATAGAAAGAAATCTTCAAGCTCTAGGGAGATGAAAATGTAAAACCTCAGAATAATTGCTTGGGCAGTGGAGCTAGATCTACAATCACAATTATAAAGGAAGCTGCAGGCACTTTAACTTAAAAGTACCAGAGTGTTGTGTATATTACCATGAGTATTTTGACATAAAAGGAGAATCACAAAACTTCTGAGCCAGAAGGGTCCTTAGAGATCATCAGTTCTGGCTGCTATAACAAAGTACCATAGACTAGAAGGCTTATAAACAACAGAAGCTGATTTCTCACAGTTCTGGGAGCTGAACTCTGAGATCAGAGGGCCAGAAAGGTCAAGTTCTGGTCGAAGGCCCTCATCCAGTTTGCAGACTGCTGACTTACTGTATCCTCACAAGCCAAAGAAAGGAAGCAAACTCTCTTAACTCTTACAACGGCACTAATCCCATTTGTGAGGGCTCCACCCTCATTACCTCATCTAATCCTCATTACTTCCCAAAAGGCTTACCACCTAATACCATCACATGGGAGAGTGAGGGAACAGGGTTTCAACATACAAATTTGGGGGGAACACATTCAGTCCATAACAGAGATTACTTGAGGTGGTTTTCCAAATATTTTTAAATCCTTCTGAGAACTGGATAGATCAATTCACAGTGATATCATATCAAATCATTTCAAGTCAATGAAATTAAGAAAATCATTCCAGCACAATTTCCATAAATGAAAATTAATCATGAAAGATGAAAAAAGAACTCTTCTATAAAAATGGCTGGTTTCAGATGGTATGCTTATTAACTGTTTGGAAAATATAAGAGAATCAAACAAAAAGTGGTTATAATAAATAGAAAGGGACTAATTACAAAATACACACACACAAAAAATCTGTGGCTCTTCTATTGTGCAGGAACAGGTAGCAAAAATACACACACACACACAAAGAAGAATCTCATTCCCACCAATATAAAGTAAAACATGGTGGGACTGAACAGAAGACAAAATGATCTATCTTCTGATATCCATAGAGAAAGAATAAATCATTAATTCAGTAGTACTGAGAAACCTAATCAAAAACTCAAAAATTTAGTACCTTCTACTTCACACTATACAACTAAACATGTTCTGGAAGAGCTAAACCCAAAGTTTAAATTGAAACTATAAAAATAGTTTATCTTTTAATTTTTTTTAAAGATTATTTATTTATGAGAGACAGAGAGAGAGAGAGGCGGCAGAGACACAGGCCGAGAGCCTGACATGAGACTCGATCCCGGGTCTTCAGGATCACACCCGGGGGTGAAAGCGGTGCTAAACCGCTGAGCCACCCAGGCTGCCCAAAAATAGTTTAAAAATATAAATGAATAGCTACATAAACAAAAGGCAGAAAAAGCCTACAAGATTCATAAAGAAAGAATGAGACAGAACTACATAAATGTTAAGGTCTATAAGAAGGCAGAAGAGGAGGAGGTATTAAGTATGCCAAAATGAAGCTGTTAAAGTAAAGAAATGATGATAATGCTCAGTAACAGCTAGTACAGGGCCTCTCAAACAGCTTTGTAGTTAAGGGAAAAATAGTACAACCTTTCTGATAGGCAATGTGGTCATGTTTCAAAAGTGTTAAACATGGGCATATCTTTTGACCTACTAATAATTCCACTCATAATTTTTTCTAAATAAATAATAATGCATAGGCACAAAAGGATATTAGCCACCGTAACATTCAGTGTAGCACTGCTTTTCATGTAAGGATTGAAAGTAATCTAGGTGTCCAAGAATGGAGGACTACTAACAGTACATTCATACAATGAAACAGTCACGGAGCCACGAAAAATTGTGTGGAAGAGTAACATCACTAGTAATATAAAATATTAAAGGAGAAACACAAGTAACAAAACAGCATAAATCCACTTTTAGTTAAAAAAAAATAGGTATATCAACACATACATGTTTATCCACATATACACACACACAACACAGGATAAATAGGTTAAAATTAACCCCTAAACTATTAAGAATAATAAAGATTGGAGAGGGGAGGCAATTTATCCCAAGTCTCCCTACACCATACATACCTACTTACCAGAACGAGCATTCTTACTACAAGACTCCTGGACCTCATGTAGAAGAAGTCTAGTTTAATCAATACAGTAGACAAAAAGGGAAATAGTTGTACTATCTACCCATCTCCTAACAACTCCACCTTCTCTCCCAACCCCTACCAGGAAGCCAGGGCAATCAATCCACCATCTCACCAGGGTGGCAAGAGAGGGAATGTTAGTAATTCCTCTTGTATTCCTACAAGGGAGCTACTGGAATATCTCCAAAGGTACCCATTCTGGGAAATTTAAAGGGGTCAATTCTTATCCCCACTAATTACCAGCAAACAGAATGCCCCCATCTGGAGCCAGAATCTGTAACTTAGGCTCAGTCTTCTTGCAGTGTTCTACCATCAGAAAGCAGGTACAACTCCTCCCCCCCAAGGTGGTTACATGAGAAATGGGGGCTTACTTCTCACTGATCTAATTATTCTTAAGATACATTATTTAGAAGTAGAGACCCAAAGTGCTTTTGGTTTAACCTTTTCATGTCACTTAGATGTTTAGTAACAGTAAAAAAAACACTGCTGCTAACCAACATTTGCAACTTGGTTTTCTAAACTACTACTTGCAGTACAAATCTAACTTTTCTTTTTCAGCCTCTCAAGACAATATAACCCCAAAGAGAACTTAAGAAATCGCCAATAGTGCAGATCATTATTTTTGATCATGCTTTTCTAAAATTTCACAATAGGCATTACCTTTTGTAATAGAAAATAAATTTTTTTCTAATGGCAGGCTAAGCTATCATACTGCAATTATTCAACCTAAGATATTCATATACAGCAATATTATCTTTAGCTATACCACAACTAATCTGTCATACAAAACTAAATCCACTCATTTTTTAAAAGTAAACCACTCTTCTAAATGTAGACTTCAAGATCCATAAAGGTAAAAAGTAAGCATTCTTGTCAACACAAATTCATAAAAATTTCCAATCATCTATAATGCCTATTTCAAATCTCTTAAGTTTATTTTATCTCAAAAAAGTAACCCAATAATCAGCTTCCCTGGGCAACTGAGTTAAGAAGAAAAATCTGCACTTACTAAATATTTTCACAGAGTCAGTCAAAGACACCACATGTAGCACAGAACAATGAACGATACTATCTTTACATGTTTTTCATTTGAACTAGAGGACATTTAATGAGCATCTACTGCATGCTAGGTCCTATAACAGGTGCTAACGATATAAAATGTTGACACACAAATCCTGTATTCCAGGTCTTTTTCTAATCAAGGAGATGATCATGATAATTTACAAAACATATAGAGAGACTCCAACCCTTTATCTCCCAATTCCAAAAGTCCAAAAGCTCTGAAAACTAAAACTGCTTTCGAAGCTGTCAACAAATCACAGCCTGAGACTTTTTGTGGTCTCTTTTATTCTACTTAGTGTAAACATGTATAAATTCTCTGGGAAAATTAATGTGTACAACTATGGGGTGATTGTTCCTATGCACAGGTTTCATGATATATGGTATATGCGCCATATTGATTTTCTAAATTCCCAAAATTTTCCTTCTGAGACATATATGCTACCATAGGTTTTTAGATAAGGGGCTGTAGATCAGGTCTGGAGTATGCCAGGACAGATGGATTAATTTAAGGAGCAAAGGAGTCGGCAGAGGGAGGTAAAAGTTATAGTCAGAAAAGCCTTCAGAAATAAGGTTACCGGGCAGCCCGGGTGGCTCAGTGGTTTAGAGCTGCCTTCAGCCCAGGGTGTGACCCTGGAGACCCGGGATCAAGTCCCATGTCGGGTTCCCTGCATGGAGCCTGCTTCTCCCTCTGCCTGTGTCTCTGCCTCTCTCTCTCTCTATCATGAATTAATAAAATCTTAAAAAAAAAAAAAGAAAGAAGGTTACCGTGTTCTAGGCTCATAACAGTACACCTGAAAATCTTAAACCAATAAAATTAAAAAAAAAAAAAAAGGGCAGCCCAGGTGGCTCAGCGGTTTAGCGCCGCCTTCAGCCCAGGGCGTGATCCTGGAGACCTGGGATGGAGTCCCATGTCAGGCTCCCTGCCTGGAGCCTGCTTCTCCCTCTGCCTCTCTCTCCCATTCTGTGTGTGTGTGTGTGTGTGTGTGTTTCTCTCATGAATAAATAAAATTTAAAAAAAAATTTTTAAACCAATCCTTTCCTATCACCACCAAAAACATCTTTTATTATTTCTACTGACTTCCTTGTTTTGGTAGATCAGAGCAACCAGACCGTATTCATTCATATTTAATTCCCTAAGAGTATTACTATACCAATTTTATATTTAATCCAAAAAGTACAAACTTTCTGTTTTGCTGGCCCATACAGCTTTATGCCAAATAAATGTATGATTTCCATTAAAGTTATTCAATTACAGTCAGTCTTGATTATGTATGATCAACCACACTGTAGATTACCCATAGTAAAACACAGTACCTAACACTTACATGACAGCATTAACTACGTGTCAGATACCAAGCATTATGTATATGTACATATGCTATACTCACACATACATACATATATATACACATATTTAATCCTCAAAACAATTTTCTGAGGTATTATTATCCACATTTTAAAGTTGAGAAAAGTGGGTCACTATAAGGCTAAGTAACTGTCCAGCATAACATTACAACAGACATCACAACAGAGTATGAACTTTGAGAAAATATTTACAACAGGGATTTGTTGTTATACCGACTTTCTTCCCAAAGGATTACCCAGTTAACGGAAAATTAATGCTCCTGGAATCAGCCCATATGCCCTTTCCTCTCACTTCCCCCTCCCACAACTGCCCGCACCCACAAAATCTCACTTCTCAAGTTCCAGTACATAACTGTAATATTACTGCCATTCTAATCATCTGTCCAAGTTAAGAGAAATGTCTTAGACCAAGTGTATAAGCACCAATCCTCAGACTGGTGTTGATACAGGTCAAAGCTTTCAGTGATTGGAGACAAAAGGACACTGAGATTGTCCTTATTACTTTTTCATTGTTAAGATATGGTAACAATGACTCATGTTTAAATTGTTATCATCCTTACTGGCCAAATGAAAAGTCAGTGACCCATCAATCCCCCCCAAAATCCTAAACGTTAGTATAACAAATACAGGATAAATCTATGTATGCACTATGTATGTGTAGAGTGGGGGAAAGGGTGGAAGACAGGCATACAGAATGAACGAAAACTTGCAGGGTCAAAAGGAAATAGACACTACTTTCACATTTAACGGTGACTTAGAGACTTGAGACTGGTCTGGCAAACAGGTGCAAACAAAGCTTTGCAAATTTCAGTATCTTATTCAGAAAAGATTACAAGCATTGAGGCAAGTTTTTATTTTAAACTGGAATATGATGGGGGAAACTTAAAAAGATGACAAGTCTGGACTTTAAAATTAAAGTTAAGCTCATAATTTTTAATAATACTATGAAAAGGAGATTTTAAAAAGCATCATTAATTTTTCTTCACCAAAAAAACTGCAAGAAGATTATTAAAGCATGGACTCTAGAGTCAGCCCGCCAGAGTCTCAGCTATTTTACTCTCTCTCTAGTTCAGTTTCCTTAAAGATTTTTGCGAACATCACGTTAGTTAAGATACATAAAGCGCGGGGATCCCTGGGTGGCTTGGAGGTTTAGCGCTGCCTTCCGCCTAGGGTGTGATCCTGGAGTCCCAGGATTGGGTCCCAGGATCAGGCTCCCTGCATGGAGCCTGCTTCTCCGCCCCTCCCTCTCCCTCTCTGTCTCTGTCTCTGATGAATAAATAAATAAAATGTTTAAAAAAAAAAAAAGATAAATAAACACTGGCACTTCATGCTTCAAAAGCACTGCCATAAGTATTATTTAAGAACATGAAATAACGGTAAAGTAAGGACTAGAATAAAGACCTTAAAAATTACGATGCTGAAAGTAACTGATGTTACAGTTCAATAAAGTTTTTATTTTTTTTTCTTTTTTAATTTATTTATAAGAGTCACATAGAGAGAGAGAGAGAGAGGCAGAGTCACAGGCAGAGGGAGAAGCAGGCTCCATGCACCGGGAGCCCGATGTGGGATTCGATCCCGGGTCTCCAGGATCGCGCCCTGGGCCAAAGGCAGGCGCCAAACCGCTGCACCACCCAGGGATCCCTCAATAAAGTTTTTAAAAAGTAGATATTTTTATAGACAAAGTATGAGATGAAGTATGATACTTTCAATTTACATTCTTAATTAGGTTGAGGGAAAAATCTGAACCCATTTAGGATAACTTCAACAGGCTGAAACCCTAAATTCTTTACAAGTTAGCCTCCGAGGCTCTGAAATGCATTGCTCAATTGTGGCTGTTGTCTGAAAGAGAAAGCAAACACTCAATACTTTCACTAATAAAAGAAAACTTCACCCCAGCAATGGATTCAGAGACACCAGGATTCACAGCCTGTAAGTAGATAAAACCCAACTATCCATAGCTGAGTCCTTCGGCTGGATACGCCAAGCTTCCACGGAAAATTCACAGGCCAGGTGAGGTAAGCACCACAGCGCGCACACCTGCTGCCTGCACTCCTACAGGTTGGGGCAATTTTCCCCAGCCCAACTATCCCCTCTCCTGGTATCCCAAAATAGTATGCTCAGTCTCCAAAAAGGATGGCCCTGATGTGAACTTTCTCAGTCCATCCTGCCTTTTGCCCCTTCTCTTGTTACCTCTACACTCGGGATGAATTAAGACACTTATTCGTGGACACATCATTTTATTTCTTAGCATACGCATTATCCACGCCCTTGCTACTCAGTTGTTCCTTGTCCAGCAGCACCTAGGAGCTCTAAGGAAATGCAGAGTATCAAGATGCATCCCAGATCTACTAAATCAGAATGTACAGTTTTAAACACCGGCCCCAAGGGGTTCCTATGCCCATGAAAGTTTGGGAAGCACTTGCTTGGACTCTACTGCAGAGAGTTGTAAAAATTTTAAATGCTCAAGTTTATATTTGAGTTCAGAGATGTAGTATGGAAACTCTAAGACGTGGAATCAGAGGAGTTCAATTAAGGGAAATGACCAGCATATAAAGGAACTTAAGTGTTCAAAGGTTTATTTTCAACAATGCCTACATTTAATACTTCCTGCTTCAAGTCAGTATGGTGTGCAACAGCACCCTGGCAGTTTCCTTGGTGCTGTATTTCGTTGTACGAGGACTACAAATAATGACTCATTCTAGAAATCTGCACGCAATCAGGCCCAAAGCTGCGCAACCTGGACGCTACAATTTCAGGATTTAGTACAATTCGGCCTCGATACACACAACTCATTCCCGAAAATCATTATTCAGGAAGAAGAAAGAAGGAAAAAAAAAAAAAAAATCTGAAGGCTGTGAACTTTCAAATCACATTCTGAAACCCAAACTGGTTCATGGCTGGCGCTGAACAAACCCTAAGTCGCCTGCAGAACCAAAAATGGTTTCAGGAGGTTTGTGTTCGTTTCTCCAGGAAAAAGTAGGGGAAGGGGCGGGGGGGGCGGGGGGAGAGCAACTTGCACAAAGTTTGTCTCAGATCCCTAAGAGGCCTCAGCTGGCACGTTCCTACGGGTGAATACGCGTTAACCCGCACGAAAACGCGTTCCCGTCCTCCGAGGCGGATGAGCCTTCCTGGGTCTAAGGCTGCATTTTCCGAGGTTCGGGGATTCCGGGGCCCGTCCGCTTCCGGCCTGCGGAGGAAGCGCGCCGCGCGCCCCGGGCTGACACCAACAGGAAAAGTGGCCAAGCGGGAGGGCGAGCGGCCGCCGGGCCCGGGGCTCCGCGCTCGCGCCGCCGCCGGCCTTGCAGCCTGGAGCCCGGACCCCGAGGCAGGGCCGGCTGGCCGGGAGCCCCCCCCGCACCCGGCCCCACGCCGACCCGGGAGGCGCAGTGGCGGCGGCGGCGGCGGCCTCGGGCCCTCCGAGGCGCGGCGGGGGCGGGGGCGGCTGCACGTGGGGGCTGCACTGGAGGGAGGCGGAGGCGCTCGCGCGGGGGAGGGGGCTCAGGCTTTTTTACGATCAGCATCATCTTGTTTTACCTGTGGCGCAGCAGGGCTCCCCAGCTCCTATTCCCTGAATCCTCCTCCTCCTCCTCCCTCCTCCTCTTTCTCTCTCTCTCCCTCAGTCTCTGCCGGGCGCTCGCGGAACCGGCCGGGCCCGGCCCGACCAGACAGAGAACAGGGCGGGAGGGGGCGGCGGCGGCGGTGACCAGCGAGCACGTGACCACGCCCGCGCCGTCACGGCGGCCGCCGCCTGCCGCGCGCCCTCCCCGCGCTCCACCTCTAATAACCCCGCGGCTCCGGCGCCCGGGACGCTCGTGCGCAGGCGCCCGCCCGCCCGCCCGTCCGCCCGACGCGCTCGCTCTCGGGGCTCAGTGTGTGGGGACACGCGGGGCGCGACGCGGGGAGCGAGCCGCAGGCCAAACCCCCTGCTGAGCCGGCCCGCTGCCACGGCGCATGCGCGAGAGGCTTTCCCCGCCCCCTCCCTTCCCAAACTTTCTCCTCGACCTCCTGCCCCCGTCGGCTGCGGCTGCAGCCTCAGGAGCCTGCCTCGGGGACTCCGGCCCGCCCACCCACCTCCACCCTCCCAGGGTGGGACTGAGAGCTGTCAGCCCCAGAAACTAAGCGGCTGGTCCGCCTGCCTCAGAATTTACATGATCTTCCCGCCTGCCAGCGGCCTTCCATCCAGCCCAGTGGACTCCTATCCGTACGTGCTCCAGGACCCAGCCTGTCTCTTACTCTGAAGCGTAGTCTCCTCTGCTGTGCGGATGTCATTAACACTGTGCAGACCTGCTTTGGCATAACCCATACATAATATTTTTTTTTTTTTTTTTTTAGCAAATCCACAACACTAGGCTTGGACTCTATCGCTGTTCATAAAACCCAGGACAGTATCTTTAGCATGATGGTACCTCAGTAAAGTTGTGATGACGGGTTATCAGAACACAGGCAATGCCTAAAGGCTTTATGTCCATCACCTCTGCTTACTCATGATTTAAGATTGACTCCCTTCACCCCTAGCGCATGGAATGCTGGTGTTTGTTTCTTGACTATGAAAGCCTTTGAATGGGAATGCCAATTAGAGTGGTAAATGCTTCACCTAGTAAGAAAGATTTATGGTCTTTTATTAGACTATCTTCTCAAAGGGTTCTGAAAGAAACTAATACTGTTGAGTTCAGAAGAAGGAAACCAAGGCAGAGGAAGATCAAATTTCCAAAGGTTAGCTAGCTGCTACTGAGGGTCCCTATGTGGGAGGCCTTTGTTCACAAACACTACCCCTCCCCCCCTTCACCCAGGGATCCCCTCTCTACTGGCCCTTTTTGTTGCAGGAGCTGGACAGGTTAACGCCTCTCCTCTAGCCAGGTCTAATCAGAGCAAGTAATTAAAATGTAAAAGCTTACTAACTGGCAGTTCTGGCTAAGTCCGGTCATCATTGCCATTAAACTAAGTGAATACTGAGATGACGTTCAAGAAATACAACTAGCAACAAAATTCCAGAAAACGTTGGGATAAATGTTAATCAAGAATCGGTATTGACAAGGGCATCTGAGAAACTAGAAAATAGGAAAATCACAACCCTCGAGCCTCCAATCTGAAATGTTGGTGGACTTTTTCCTACATTTACCAGTGTATACACACACACACACACACACACACACACACAGTGATCCCACCTGATAGTTGCAGCTACCACCTAGGATATGCTAGTAGCATCCCATTCTAAGTATCCAGTGCAAGGTTCAGACTCTGTGAAAGACTGTATTTTGGTGGCCTATGATGAACCCCAATATTCATACCCTTGTGTAATACCCTCCCCTTGAGTGTGGGCCGGACCTGGCACTGCTTTAACCAATAGAATATGGCATAAATGACTGCCACTTCCAGGCTGAGGCCTTAAGAAGACTTTGCAGCGACAACAATGAAATTTACTGGACCTGTACTCATGGAAAACAAATAATTAAGAAATCCTCCTACCCAATTGTGTTCTGGGAAATAGCTTACCACACAGAACCAGCCTTCGCCATATGACTTAGGTGAGACTCTTTCTCAAAAGACTAGATGACTCCTTGTTTACCTGTGACAAGACCAAACACAGATCTTTCCCTTTTTGCCTGAACCTGCTGGCAAGGTCAGGCACAAACTCTTCAACCTCCTCAATCTCATGGATGATTAGCTGAGATTAGAGCTGTGTGTTGCCTTGAAATTGGCTAGGCACAGAGATAAACATGTCCTGGTTGACTAAGACATCTCCTGATTACAAACCCATTCCAACTGATGCAGGCTAGCTGGGTCCAAGGACCCAGAGGGGTTCCCACAAGACCAGCCAAGAGGGTCCTTGGATTTGCAGAAGATAGAAATCAAATGCAAGCCAAGAGAAAGTGAGAGCAGAATTTATTGAAGACATTGAGTGCAGACAAAGCATCGGGAAGACTCAGAAAGGAAAGAATGAGTCTCATCTTTATTCGTGTCTATTATTTTTATTGAGGACTATGGTCTCTTGTCTTCTCAGGCATCCAGGAACAAAGATGAGTGTTTAAGTGTCTTCCATAAGTTGGGACACCTGGGTGGCTCAGCAGTTGAGCGTCTGCCTTCAGCTCAGGGTGTGATCCAATGGCCCAGGGATGAAGTCCTGCACCGGGCTCCCTACAAGAAGCCTGCTTCTCCCTCTGCCTATGTCTCTGCGTCTCTCTGTATCTCTCATTCAATGAATAAATAAAATCTTTTTTTTTTAAGTGTCTTCCATAAGTCATTTATGCCCTGGAGCTAGGGAATCTTGGAAAAACGTTCATGAAGACCCCACGTAGTCACTCCTTAGATGTTATCTACTGTGCTGGAGGATTCCAAAGAAATAATTAACTCCTTGAACTTTACAAGGAAGTCATACATTATCTATATCATAAGGCATGTGTAAGGTAGGAGTGTAGGTCCTGATATGAAAAGAAGCAGCAAAAAAAGCCATTGTTCATGAGGTCCCTTCAATTTCCCTGTCTCACAACTAGAAATCATCCCACTGATAGATAACCTGTCCTCCTGTCCTCCCTATACTGATAGATAACCTACTCCTCCCTATAAAAGTACAAGGCAAAACCTCTGCTAAGACACTGTGATCCTCAAATCTAGGTACTTTCTCCATTGCAATAGTCGGCATAAAATCTATTTCTTTGTTCAGTGAGTTTTTGTTTTTGACAACAGCTTGTTTTTGCTCTTTGGAGGAAGCACCATGTAAGAAATCTAAGTACTCTGAGACTCTCTTGGTGTCAGAAGTCTAACCTAGCCATTTCAAGAGGCCAAATAGGAAAACTGAGGCCCCAGCTGTGTTCCCATTGGATACAACACAACTTACTACACATGTGAGTGAGCCATCTTGGAAGTGGATTCTGCAGCCCTATCAAGCTGCCCCAGCTGATGCCACGTGGAGCAGAGAAGAGCTATTTTTCACCATGTGCAAATTGAGGAATTGTGAGTGAATATATAGTGTTGTGTTAAACCACTCAATTTTGTGGTAGTTTGTTAGGTAGCAATAAATAACCAGCCTAGACCCAAATATCCAGCTGTCTGCTATAAATGTGTCCCAAGTGTTCCCACAGGCACCTCCAACCCAACCTGCTCAAAACTTGAGTTTTGCAAATTCCCTCCAAACCTGCCTCTTCGATGTCCTCTATCTCTGTTGGTGGTGCATCCTTCCCCCCAGGGCTCCAAACAGAAAACCTAGGAGCTTTCCCTGACTCCTCTTTATCCTACAACATTCAATCACCAAGTGATGGGCTTTCTTCTCCAGCTTCACCCACATCTCACTTCAGATCATCCTTATCTCTCTCCTGAACTACCGAGAATTAGTCAGGTTTTTCTATGTTGCAAGGAAGAATCATACGTGTACCCAGATTACCTCAAAGGTTTATTGTCAGGTAGGGAGTGGGGAGATATGGAAAACCAACCCAGTCATCTCCTATCTCCTATGGGCCTGAGAGGCGCAGCTGGCCTTTTGGAGAACTACAGAATGACCTCATCCTTTGGGCCACAATAAAAGCTCTAAGGATTCAGCTTCTCTCTGGCTTCTCATATCCTTAATCTACAAAAGAAAACCTGAGGGGTTAGTCCCCAATTGCTACAGAGTATCATGACAGGGCTGGGACTGGCCCGAAATCTAATCTAGGAAAAAGAAACTAAAGTAATAAAGTTGATGATTAATAACTCCACAAAATACAAACATTGTATGAAGATTCACTTTCTACTTATGATCCTACTTATAATACAATTCATATTTTAAGGTAGAAACATTAATTTTGAACAATATCAGCATTCTTAGATAAATTGCAAATGAGACACTCAATTTTGTTCTGCCTTGGCATCTCTGTACATTCTCTGTCTCAGAACATGGCAGAAAGTGAAGTGTGCATGACACACACACACATACACAGATGCAGATGTTTTCTAGGAATAATAGAAGTCCTCTCCTAGGCCTCTGACTCTGAGGAAACTCAGCCTGGATCCTCTGGCCAGGGTAACATCCATATTCCCTCTCCTGGCTCTTTTCTCTTCCACTCCACTCCACTCAACTCACCTAGGTAAATAGGCCACATTCAGATCCTGAAATTGCCATAGGGACCTAGACTAACATAGTAACAAGATGCACATTCTGCAAAGTGGCAGTGAGATGATATGGTAAGCACGATCTGTGTGTGGAGCTGGCATTAGGAATCATCTCCTCCTTTAGTAAGTAGCATCCAGGGAAATACCTGCTCAGATCTCCTGCTGTAAGGAACACAGTTGACTTTCAGCCTCAGCTGTTGTCTTGCCAGATCCACCACTGTGTTTATGCTGAGATCGTATTTCCCTTGGGTTGCTCCTAGTCAGTGATTGAGCGCAGCAGGGGTATTAGCGCAGGCCCATTTTTGAGGGATGCAGGATTCCTCTAATGGGCAGCTTTGGATCAAGGATTCCCCATAGGCCTGGTCAAAGCTTTCTTATGACTGCTTGCAGTCTTAGGATCTTCTTGGTCAATCTTCCTTCCTTCCCCCTTTGCTTTTACAGTTGTCAGACCTGCATCGTGGTCTGAAGTCTCTCCCTAGCCCAGCTTCCATGTCCCTCTTTTTATCCTTAGCTAATATTTTCTCAGTAAAAGTTGTGTGCATCCAATCCCATCGTGATGTCTGCTTCTATGAGGACCAAAATTGAAACCTACTCCCATTCTAGGCCCATCCTCAGACTAGAGCAAGAGGGTACAGTTATGGTTAATATCAAGAAATTTAAATTCTTTAATTCTTTTGTTTTGGAGTTTTGAAAAACTCTTCATCTCCTAGAGCCATCCATTAAATGCAGCTAACCCCAGGTAGGGATAACAGTAAGCTAAAGCCTTTCACTGTTAAGAAAATAAGACAGTTTGAGTTATTTTGACTATAAAGATAGTTGTTAAGAATGTAAAAAAGATTGTGAGTATAATAATAAAATGATTAAAAGTTTTAGGGGATAACAGCCATTTGCCTCCTTCCCTCCCTATCCTATGTTCCTGTAGCAGATAGTTTGGGAGCTGTTTATTCCAGCACATAATAGTATCTCCCACAAGATTCAATCACCTCTCCCGTTCCCCATCTCCAACCTCAATCAAGAACCTGAAACAAGGTCAAACAGTTCCTCTTTCTGAGAGAGTTGAGAATTGAGATTAAAGCAGCATGCCTAGAGGAGTGTGGCTAAAACTGAAACAGCCTCATGGAGTAGGCCATTTCATCAGCCAATGCCTGACCAGGAGACTAGAAGCCATTTTAGTTATTTACAACAGAGGAAATCTAATACAGGGAGCGAGTAATGCATGTAATGGAAGAGCTGAGGACCAAACAAGCAATGGGGAGGTTGCCTGAGATTAGGAACAGCAGAAGGGAACTATTCTATCCCTTAGGTGAAGAGATACAAGAATGAGATCATGTTACTGGGACCCCAGGGCTGGGGTCATAGGCTGGAATCTACACCATGGTAATAAAGAGTCTGAGTAGTTGTAGGGGTGTCTGAATGGCTCAGTCAGTTAAGCATCTGCCTTTGGCTCAGGTACTGATCCCAAGGTCCTGGGATTGAGGCCCTAGGATCAAGCCCCTGGGATGAGCTCCTTACTGGGGTTCCCTGCTCAGGGGGATGTCTGCTTTTTCCTCTGCCTTTGTTCATCCCCCTCCCCCTACTCTTGCTCTCTTGCTATCTCTCTCTCTCAAATAACTAAATAAAATCTTAAAAAAAAAAAAAAAAGACTGAGTGGCTGCATGCAGAGAAAACTGCTTAAGGTAGTATTGCTCAGAAGGCATTTACAAGGTCACTCCTCCCCCACTGACAACCACAAGGAGGGGAAAAATTTTCTAAAGAAGGGTCATGGTTATTTGTCAAATGGGGACAAATTTCGGCAGACAATACATGTCCACTACTTTCTTTCCATTTATTACATAATTCCAAATGCTCTTACCTAATATAAACTAATTATCCATTACTAACCCTGTATTAAAAAGTAGGTATCAGTAGGTTCTCAACCAACTGATTAGTGATATTGGGCTTTAAAGTCATTTTAACTCTCATCCCAGTCATGAAAAAACAAAAATGACATTATTCTACAAAGGGAAGACAAAAAAAAAAAAAAAGTGCTAAAACCAATCATTGATTTATATGTGGTATGTAGTATCTGCATTGCATATTTGGGTGTAATAGATAGCTGGCTCCTCTACCCCTCCAAATTTATTTTTCTCTTTTTTCATTGGAATTGACTTTTAGCTGGGCGTATGGCCCTCTCTCTGTAGACTACATTTCCCATTCTGCCTTGTGACTGGGTATGGCTGTGTGACTTTATTTTCATCTATGAAGTGTAAGAAGGTGCAATGTGTACATTTTCCACATTACTTGCTTAAAAGGAAATTGCTTGCTTTTACTGTGTCTTTTTTATTCCTGCCACCTGGAACACATGGCAGAGCATGGTAGCTGGCAGAGCAACAAGACGGAAGGAAACTAGGTCCCTGAACTGCTTCTTGGAAAGCTGTCTCCCAAAATTGACTGCCCCAAGACACCTTTAAAGTATAGAGAAATAAATTTCTACTTTATTTAAACCACTGAGGTTTCTTATCTCTTCTTTGAGCCAATACCCTTTACCCTACCTGATACCATATATAAGGTATTATATCCTAACTAAGTTGATATGTGAAGAATCTCATGAAAGACTGTCTAGATCAACTTTTTAAAACAGAGATAAATTCACTTGCCCTTAGAATAAACAATGTCAACATTTATGGTTATATGAAGAATATTCAAATACTTTGACATTGCAAGGGCCATATTTACATCATTATGCTTTTTATTATCATCAGAGCATCATACTCAAAGTTGCCCTTAAAAATTTTGGGACTGTCAGAGACTTTAGAAAACAGTATAGTATAGAGGTTAAGTGCATAGAACCAGGATGGCAATTACCCAAGTTCAAATCCTAGTTCCTCTTACTTGTTAATGATATAATCTCAAGCAAGTTATTTAAACTCTGTATATTCAGTTTCATTTGTGAGATGAAGGGGGATACTAATAGGCTTTAATTTATCAGGTTTTTGTAAACATTAATTGAGATAATCCACTGTTAAGTAAGGTATTTAAGCACTTGTAACCATTCAATTAAAAAACATATATTGTGTTATATTATTTTATATCTTGGAGTCTTAATCAGAAAAGTCTTTATCAGAAAAGTACATCTGCAGTCTGGAGAAAGAGCAAAGTATTCTAGATATAACAATAACGATTGGGATCCATTGTTTGCACACACAAATTAGCAAATTCTGAACTTTAATTTGGGCATCAAAAAGACAAAGGTATTTTTGTTGTACGGCCCAAACATCTATGATATGCTCACAAATATGCCTAAATGGCAATGCAGTAAAAGTAATGTCTTAGCTCTATTATTTTGAAGCACCATATCTCAAAACATTATCCTATTAAGAGAAAGAACTCATAGAAGAGAGATAATCAGTGTTGATTTTCAACAGTTCTGTAGAAGGACAAAGGAGTCATGATCACAATTATGTAAAACCATTTCTTTAAAGCTTTTGTTCTCTGTGACAGCATTTATTTCCATTGGATTAGTTATTCTTGGTCAGGTATGTACAGATGGTTCTTTAGTAAACACCTTTCAACAGTGATTTTATAGTGTCTGTATTCCATATGAGACCCTCACACTTTTTCCAGGTGCAGGCTTTCAATGTTGTGCCAAGAAAAGTGTAAATAAGCAACATGGCTTATACCATTTAGTTTATATCCTTGTTATAATGTTTGTCCCATTGTGTTATGACCAGCTGTGTGAATGTCTGACATTCCCTGGACTGTGAGTTCTTCGAAGGTAAGCAGCAGCATCTCCTTATCAGCAGTATTACAATACTGTATTAAAATACCAGAAGCACTTGGCATCTGGTAGGTATTCAATAAATGATATGAATAGAGGTAAATATGTATCACATTATGGAAATCATCAACTTGCTACATGATTGAACAATATTTTATTTATCTCTTACAGTGTAACAAACTACCACAAATGTAGCTGCTTAAAACAACATACATTTATAATCTCACAGTTTCTGTAGGTCCTAAGTTTGTACATGGTTTACCAACTTTCTCTGCTTCAGTATAATTGGGAACTATTCTAGAGTCTATTTACCACATTAATAATGTGGTAAATTAATAAGATGTAAGTACTTAGTCCACTCAAATGAAGAAACTTGGTTAGGTTCACATGCTAATTCATGAGAATGTCCAGAGGTTTGCTCAAATGCATTAATGCTCTAGACACATGAATGTAAGGGGAAGACAGTCAGTCTTACACAGAGGTCCTTACAATTTGACTGGATGAGTTGAACCCCAAAATCACCAGACAGTTTTATTAGGATATATGCCCATCTAGAAGTCCTTTAAAATGAAATATGAACATTGAAGGTATGCAACACCTCTCTGCTAGCTTGGGAATTCAGAACAGAAATATCTCATGTAGTCCTTGGCATGCTCCAGGTGATTCCAAACATTTGAATAGCCAGCCAAAAGCACTAACCATGCATACAGGGCAACAAATGCATGAGAACCATCAATAACGGGGAAGTATTAATTAGCTATTGTTACAATAATGGTGCATAACAAACAACTCCAATTTCTCAATGACTTACAGAGAGCATTTATTTTTCTCACTCAGGGATTGCAGGTTGGCTGTGGTTCACATAATCTCATTTGGGTTTAGCTGTGCCAAACTGGGCTAGGCTGGACTCCAGGCTTTGGGTGGGGTTCAGGTCTGTTCCATATGTCTTCTTCATTCTGTGACCAATGCTACACAGGGGATGTTCATGTTCTACTCATTGCAGATGACAGAAGTACAAGAGAAGCAAGTAGAAACATTAAGTAATTCTTAAGGCCTTTGCTCACAAGTGACACGATATTACTTCTGCTTACATTCTATTGGCTAAAGCAAGTCATATGGCTAAGTTCAATATCAATATGGCATGAAAGTATACCAGGCTTACTTTAGTGGGAGGTGATGCGAAGTCCCATGACAGAGAACATGCTGAATAATTCCAGTATAAAGAGAGACTAAAAAATGGGGAGTAATGAGCAAAGGCAGGTATAAGGTAGCAACCTTAGAAGCTGGTCAAGTTGCTTGTGACACTGTAATGAGCTCCCTGAGTGCTGCTTTCAAAGAATAAGGCACACCATTATGTAACTAACAATTCAGGCCATGCATTGGTACAACTCTATCCTCCCTTGATATGTAATCCCCTATAAAATACAAAATCTACATTATGGTAATATAATAAAGGTAAAGATTTTACAAGCACAAGGGCCTTAAAAATTACAGTTCCCATGGCAAATATAACATAGCTTTTTTGTGCCCATATACTGTAAAGACAGAAGTCCTAACTATAAACAGTAATGGGAAATCATGCATATTCAGGGATGTGGGTGATGAAAGAGTTATGGGTTCAGTTAGAAAAATTACTTTGGGAATTTTATCTTAGGGATGAAGCCTCAAGTAATGTAAAGCATAATACAACTGAATGTTTAGTAGGTGACTGAATAAAGTAATTTCCATTCAAAAAGGCTGCAATGTTGTAATCCAAATAAAAAGAAACACATTTTCTTAGATGTATTATGGATAGTGCCAATATTTTATTCCTGTGTTTTTGTTTCAAATTTCAGTAGTTTTCTTTAACTGATGGTTCTTTGTCGGGATCTATTTCCTCACAAATGAATCGGCCCCATGAACCTGGCAAACTGACATATTATGTTTCTGTTTACTTAACTTGCAGACCCTCCAAAGATCATCTGTTCTCAACTATTATTTACCTATACAGGTTAGTATGGAATCATTTGCTGCTTGCCATTTAACTTGGCTTATCTGAAGGACAGTGGATGTTATACTCTATTTAATTAATTAATTCGATATCAAATTTAATTTAAATTACATAGAAACACCAGAAGTTGAAACACTATTCTATCAAAAATACTTAAAGAACATAATGCTATTCCTTCCAATATAATGCTATTCCTTCCAAATTCTGTAGTGTCATAATAAGCGTCACATATGCAGCCAACTCCTGATATCCAATTATCAATTCATTTATGTATGCCTTAAGACATGAACAGATGTATTCCTGAAAAGCTGGAGAAGAGCTAAATTCCATATATCAGACTATTCTCTCATTTAACTTCTATATCTTATGTTAAAATATTTAGAGGTATATTCCTAGGGCAAAAGCCTTTAAAAACATGTCTACAATTTGGGCTAACAAAGAGACTGTCTAGAGATGTCTCACAGGCTGCCTTACAATTTCCTGTTAAAATGCTCATAAAGATACAGAAAAGAAGAAAGACTGGCAATAGCACTGTGGACTTAAAATGAGGTAGGAACAGTTGCTAAAGTCCAGGTGGAATTTCCAAACTGCTTTATTGATAATGGTGGCTGAAAACAGATTCTTAAATTACCTCCCATAAATTCTTCCCTCTGATACAGGATATAACAGATGATGTCAAAAACCAAGGGGGAAAAAATGTGGTCTCCCCATCCTCACCTGCATTTAACTCTGACATCCAGATGCTTTGCTGACCATGAACAGCGCCCAAGCCAGTGAGAACTAAAGTTCTGTCATCCACTGTCTCTTTTCCCACCTAATCTCAGTAGCACCTCTCTCTCTCTATGCATTCAGAAAGAACTCCCAGAAATAACTTGGTAGATAAATGAGCAAGGCAACAAGTTAAACATTCAAATTATTAGTTAACCTAATGAAAATTTCTATAAATGGGCTAGAGACAGAAATGGCATGAAGAAGACTGCCTGCTGCATGAGTAGAACTTGCTCATATGCTACACTCTTCAAATAACCATTGCAAACTGCTTAGTCAGAGAAACCAATGCTGAAGGCAGGAGAAAAATGCACCATCAGACTAATAGACATATATGAATGTATTAGAGCAACGATTCTCAATGGTGGCACTATTCATTTTGGAGAAGTGATTCTTTTTTCTGTGGGATGGTTGACTCCACTGGCCTTGGGCACTGATTCATATCGTGCCCCCTGTATTCCAGCTATTAATATTGTGTAACAAGCTATCCCAAACTTGGTGTCATAGAACAATAATTGTTTTTGTTATTTTCACAGATTCTGTGGGTCAGGAATTGGACAGCGCACAGCCAAGAATGATTTTTCTATGCTTCACCCTGTCTGGGCTTCAGGGGGAAAGACTCCAAGCCTAGGAGACAAGTGAATGGTTGGGGGCTGGAATCTCCATCAGTCATGTAACTGGCATATAGCCTGCAAGGACTGGAAGATTGGGAATGCTCATCAGAGCACCTACAGGAGGCCTCATGTGGTTTGGCTTCATCACTGCATATGGTCTCCTGGAGATAATCAGACTTACACATGGCAGTTCAGGGCTTCTGGGAAAAAAGGTGAAAGTGTCATGGTATTTTCAGGCCTTAACTTGAGAGTCACACAGCATCACTCTGCTGCACTCTTGACTACAAGTGAGTCTAAGCCCACCAATATTTGAGATCAAGGGCATGACCCACCTTTCAGTGGGAAAAATCTCAAGAAAGATACTATGTCATCTTTGGAAAAGAATCTGCCTGTCATTGAGACTATCTATATTCACTTCTATGACTGCCACAACAGTTTCGGTCTCTTAAACAACACAAGTTATTACCTTCTCGTTCTCTTAGTCAGAAATTCGACACAGATTCTATTAAATTAAATCAAGGTGTCAGCAGGCTGAATTCCTTCCTGGATACTCTAGGGGAGAGTCTGTTTCCTGTTTATTTGGGTTGTTGACAGAATTCAGTTCCTCCAGGTTGTGGAACTGAGGCCTTCATTTTCTTATTCACTGTCAGCTAAAGGCTGCTCCTAGTTTCTAAAAGTCACCCACATTCCTTGGCTGGTGGTCCTCTCGCTCCATCTTCAAAGCCAGTAACAACAGGTCAGGTCCTTCCTAGGAAACTATCCTCTGACCCTTCTATCATCACATCTCTCTGACCATAGCCTGGAAAGGTGGAAAGGTTCTCTGCCTTAAAGATTCATGATTAGATTGGACCCACCTGGATAATGTGGTTAATCTCCCCATCTCAACATCCACAGCCTTAGTCACATCTGTTCCTTTTGCCATTTAAGGTAACATTTACAAATTCCAAAGAGTAGGGTATAGATATCTTTGGCAGGGGCATGATTCTGCCTGCCTGCCCCACCCCCCCATAAACTAAGATTCCTACCCACATTCCGAAATTCTCCTCTTGCGGCAGTGCCATCCCTGGTTAATATGCACTACTTTAGGGACTTTGCACATGGATCTGACCTTCAGGTTTAGGTTTGAGAATAATCAAGGAGGGCAGCCCGGGTGGCCCAGTGGTTTAGTGCCACCTTCAGCCCAGGGTGTGATCCTGGAGTCCCGGGATGGAGTCCCACATCAGGCTCCCTGCATGGAGCCTGCTTCTCCCTCTGCCTCTCTCTCTCTCTCTGTCTCTCATGAATAAATAAAATCTTGAAGAAGAAGAAGAAGAAGAAGAAGAAGAAGAAGAAGAAGAAGAAGAAGAAGAAGAAGAAGAAGAAGGAGAAAGAAGAAGAAGAAGAATCAAGGACATTTGCTCGGTCTATTGGAAAACACTGAGCTCAAACAATAGTGCACTCCAAATTTCAACATGAAGAGAAAGGAAAAAAAACTTCAGTTTAGGGATCTTTGAAAAAATACTGCAGCATCTAGGAACAATTCTTTTATTAGTCAAAAGAATATCATGGTTCTGAAAAAATAAAGTCTCTAAGAAATACATTAAAATTTTACTAAATATATGCTTGAAATAATCAAAAAGATGCCCAAGAACATGGCTTCTTGTGAAGAGAACAGAAATGACCAGAATAACATAAAGATGTCTATGTAAGGAAATGGATTGAAATGAGAAATAAGAATGTAGGAAAACCCCAAATACAAAAGCAGAATTAAAATCTACACAGAAAAAAAAAAAAATCTACACAGAAGTGAGTAAAGGGCAAAACTGATACTGCAAAATAATAAGCCAGTAATGTAGAGGACAAACTTGAAAAATCCTCCCAGAATGCATCATAATAGATTTAGGACTCTTTTGGTTGCAAATAACAGGAACTTCATCCAATCTAACCAATGAATTCTCCTTTGTTCTAAGAATGTTCAGGTGGAATCTGCCACTTGCAACCAAAATAGTTCTAAAATAGTTTGGATAGTTCATACCAAGTTTGAATAATAAAATTATTAAGGCAGATTTAACATACATACATTAGACTTTGTGCTCCACAAATAGAAATCAGGCCCTTTTGACTCTCCATGGAATAATGTTTCATTTAACTATTTCTTCCTTCTTTTTTTTTTAAGATCTTATTTATTTATTCATGAGAGACACAGAGAGGAGAGATAGAGGCAGAGACGCAGGCAGAGAGAGAAGCAAGCTCCATGCAAGGAGTTGGATGCGGGACTGGATCCCAGGACTCCAGGATTATACCCTGGGCCATAGGGAGATGTTCAACTGCAAAGCCACCCAGGTA